>NW_009731336.1:0-61806 GCF_000703405.1 Apaloderma vittatum | reverse complement strand
ATATATTTTATATATACTGTGCATATCTATGAAAAAAAAAGAAAACCTGCTCAATGGAAAGTTTAAGCTTCTTCTGCTTTGTTTCCGTAAAGAGCTTGAACACAGCTCATTGATGTTGAAAATCTGTGGATGGAGGTTTGATCAGAACTCCCAGAAAACGTTTATGGAAACAGTTGGATTATTGATGCCAATAAGACAAATCTTTTATCCATTTCTCCTCTGAATGTTATGCCCAAAGACGGAAGAGGCATACAGCCATTGTCATGGGTGGTCTTGTTACCAGAAGGAAATCATACGGTGCAGCAACATGCCATCTGAAGTTTTTTGACTTAGCAGGACAGGAAATAACAGTAGAAGGGGAATAGTCATTCCCGTTTCCTAATCATAGAACTGAATTATAGGATTGTTTGGGTTGGAAAAGAGCAAGATCATCGAGCCCAACCATTAACCTAGCAATGTTAGGTGCACCACTAAACCACATCCCTAAGTACTACATCTACACATCTTAAACATCACCAGGGACAGTAACTCACCCACCTCCCTGGGCAGGCTGTTCCAATGCTTGACAACCTTTTCAGTGAAGAAATTTTTCCTAATACCCAATCTAAACCTCCCCTGGCAAAACCTGAGGCCATTTCCTTTTGTCATATCACTTTTTACTTGGGAGAAGAGATCAGCCCCCACTTTGCTACAACCTCCTTTGAGATGGTCGTAGAGAGCGCTAAGGTCTCCCTTCAGCCTCCTTTTCTCCAAGCAAAACAACCCCAGTTCTCTCAGCCTCCTCCCTTAGTCCCTAACTCACAAGCACACACACAGATTGGAACTCCAGATCCTACAGGGCATTTAGCCCAGCACAGCTTGGCTCTGAGGTGCAGGTTATTCTGTCTTTCTGAGGTGCCAGATCTGCAGCTGACAGTTCACCTCCTGTACATAGCAGTTCAACCTCTGGCTCCAGCTTCCACAGATTTCCCTGAATTCCTCTTTTGAACTATTTATTAGCTCTCTTTAACTACTCGGTAGTAGTTTGTCAGTATATGCTACCAATGGCTTTGTAGTTCTGCACCCCCAGGCCAATCTGAAGTTGCTATGGTCATTATTATCCTCTGGCTTCCACCAAAAATTTCACGTTACCTTTTTTTATTCATATCCTTTAAGATTAAGCTATTTGGTTTAAGCTCTGTCTCCGAAGCAGCCACGGGTAGGTTTCACTCAGGGACACTGCCATCCAGGAAGATCCTTTCTTCTGTTATTCTAAAGAGAAACTCAGGTTTAACCTCTCAAGGTTTAGAGAGACCAGGCTGCAGCCTGTCTGTCTGTTGAGAGACAGCTTTATTTAACAGAAGGTTTATGTGATCTGGGCAAACAGCATTGTATATACCAAAACGGTGACTCATTTTACCAGCAGTCCCTGAAGGCCAGATAGCAAACAATCCCTGAATGAACACGGTTTGCATATTTGTTTTCATGCAGGTTGCTTCTTACCATGTGTAAGGACAATCTAAAATTGTAGCTTATCCTCTCTACGTCACAGGAAAACTAATTATTCAGCATTTAATAGTACTTGCTCTGACAGAAAAAATGCAATGCACATTTGTTTTCTCTATTTCATATATGTATTATTTTTCTGCTGTCATTTTCAAATTCAGACTCACTAAATGCACTTATGCCAGTAAAACAAAGGTTTCGACTTACATTTTTTTGTACTTGATCAGACTGGGAAGTCTATTTAAAGGAAATTCAAGAAATCCTATTGAAATTACTCTGAAGCATTTAAATTTAAATAACACAATATCTAGTGTCTATTTCTTGTCAGTGTATTAGACATACCCTTTAATCATCCTCTGTTTATTAAGTAGTTTTTAAATATTTGTCAAATCAATTAAATTCATTTAAATTAATTACTATTAATATTTTGGTGGTTTCTTACCTTAGAGCTGATTAAACTCTCAGAGGACTTAAGTATATTAGTATACTAAGCATTTTACTAGTCAAATAACAATGAAACAAAAGGCCTGAATTTAAACGTACTACTTCTCAACTAAATAATAGGCTTCTTTAACCATTTAAAGAACCAAAAGTTTTTTCTTAGGGAAGTATAAACATTATTTTTTTCATGACAAGTACCTCCTGGAAATTATTTTATAGAATAGATGTCAAAAAAAAAATTAAAATTTCAAGCGTTTATAAAAGAAATCAGTTCTCGACAGCTGTCTCTAAGATTCATTGTAAAAAATGAGGGCTTTTTTTTCCTTTTCTGTACTTCTGAGAGTCTATTGTAGACAGAGGCATTTATCCTCATTTTGAGAAGACAATTTACAGTTGCTACTTCTTCAATTAATACCTACACTTAGTATATACTTATAATTTACATCTAAAAACTCTCATCAAATAACTAAAATGACAAAAACCGTCAACATAAATAATGTAAAAATGTATTTACATTACAAACTGCATTATAGAGACTCTACGATAACTTGGGGAATATATATGAATAAAGCATGTGAATATTCTTTCAATTTTCAGTCTTCATGTGTCTCTAATTCATACCCAAACTCAGCTTAGACAATAGAGTTGTTTTGGATCCTCTACTGAATTTCATTTTTTTAATCTCCCAGCAGAAGATTTTTTTTTATTTTCATGGAAGAGGAACAGACAGAGAATCTGAAATTGACCACGAGCTATTTCCGATATCAAGAAAAATGTTTTTGTGAGTTACTGGATCCATTGAGAGCTGTTGCAACGAGTAAAATGGGACCAATGAAAGAGGGGTGAATATGTCTGCAGAAGGTAAAACCTGTCAAACACCAACATACTTCATGCAATGTCCTTCTCTGTCTTAACCTATCCACTTCGAGAATTATGAAGCCATCACATCGAACAAGTTTTAATCATCAGTTAGGATCATTTTGGAAAGTAGTACAATTAATTTCATTGAAAAATTTCCACTGACAAGCATTTAATAGTAACATACGTAATTCTGTATCTGTAATATAATGGATGTTGCCATCCATTGCCATACACAGTAAATATCAAGAGCACGCTCTGCATCTGCAAAACCTCAAATAAAATTCTAACTTCAGTCTGCATATTTATTTGTCCCAAAAGAACCCAGACTTCTGTGCCATACACTCTTTTTCCTGTAAACATACGGTGTTTTTACTGTTTTCACTTGCCTACATGAAAAGTTTATTGCTCCTTCTACTCACATTTTAATTTCAGAATAAGAAGAAAAAATGTAGGCAATTTTCTCATCATAATCAACATGAAAAATGTTAAATAATCTTTAACTTTCTTGTCTTTTTTTTGTTTTTCCGCTGTTACAAATATAAAGTGGCATAAGCCTTATTCTTTCCCTGAAGTAAACCTAACTCCTTTAGCTTTGTGCCCAATAATAGGAGACATCAGTGGTCTTTTAAGTACAAGTGGTTTGGTGATTTAAGTAATGAGAAAACTGGGTTACAGGTGTGAGTAACCAGAAGTGTGTGTTTCAACACAGAACACTGAATTCTTGCGGTGTGCCCTAACCAACAGACCTCTGAGGGAAATGGAATGGTGTTTGTTTCCCTACCTCTAGCTGAAAATGTGTCATTCTGAAATGAATACGGGATCTAAAAGAGCAGAGAGCAAATAGTGAGGCTGTTGAGGGTACAGCTCACTTCCTCTTTGTTTTTCCAACATCCAAAGTGCACATAAGTACACCCCTCACTCTCCTCTACCTGCTCCCAATTAAAAACAGATTAATCTGATACAATGATGTTGTAAATGTCATATTACTTTAGGAATTCAGCAGTTCTGATTTTTTTTAGCAGCTTAGAAGTTCCACAGAACAAGTTCTGATTTACAATTCATCACTACCTTAATGGAGGAACGGCAGTAAACTGGCGAATTAAACATTGCAGGATTAGGGAATTTGTGCACAAGATTTCAAATCTCTGGTGAATAGTTTGCTGCAGCTCTACAAATCATTCTGTCAAAGCAAATTGTGCTGTTAAAATACACATTTAAAACAATGCTCCCCAAATAGGTCATATGAAGGTAATTGAAAAAACCAAAGTGCATACAAATAATTGGAAAAAGTGAGCAGTGAGGGAATAAGGAACTAAACAGGCAGGGAAAAAAAAAAACAAACCAAACCAAAAACCCTCAAAAAAACCCTGGACAACCCAAAACCAGGGAAATATAGATAAACATTACTGTAGAAAGAACTATTATTTACTGTATCAGTATCTGCAAACAAATCTCATACTTCGGGTCCTAACTTCTCACCTGTTCTGCACACAGTGTTATCTACTGGGATGTGATGGGGCATCATGGGCAAAAATAAAGAAAACATTATGCCTCATAAGTCTCCCACTGAAATGCACTGAGAAACATGTAATCTGCCAATGCACAGAAAATATCCAGCTAGGAGGTCTTAATTTCATTAAATAGCTTCATTCATTTCCACGAGATGTTATAACTAAAAGAGAAAATAGAGGCAAATAACAAAGGCTAATCCTAGAAAAAAAAAGGCAAGAAGTTAAATAAAAATAACAAAAAGCTTAAGCAGTGTAGAAACTCACACCAAATGAGATTGTAACTTTTTTGAGCCCTGCTATAGGCTATACAATATCAGTATAGTAAAGACTTACCTGTGCAAGTATTCATCAAAATGAGCTGCATAAGTTAGTGTGTATGCATACCTCTAACACTCATCGTTAATGATAAGAAAGAATAAACTTCAATTAGTTTTCTCTCCTCTCCAGTCCTTCACTCAGCATAAATCTATGTATTAATCAGCAGGGACATAAACATTGCAATCAGTTTAAGACATTTATAGGCTTACATTTTTAAGATTCAGTTCAACTGTCTATACAATTAAGAGCATGAGCTTTTAGGTTAGATAAAGATACTAATTAAGGATTCTGTTGAGTAGATCCATTTCCACTAAACACCTGGTCCAATATGAATCCCTTCTTCATACACACGGGAAGAACAACCTTGGTAGAACAGCATGAGCAGTAGATTTTATGTATTCAGTTGAATTTTTAAAAAAATCCACCAAAAAAACAAATGCACCTTTCTTCTTTGGAAGGAAAATCACAGTTACCTATACATACAATCACAGCTACCTGTACATAAAATCACAGTTACCTATACATATCTATCAAGTTATATTGAAATTCCCTTCTCTCCCACATGTACACTCAAAACTTCATTTAAAATTAAACAAATACATTAAATTAATTTAATCTTTTGTGAACTTTTATCCCCAGAGTTCTGAATCAAATGTCTAAATCGAATGTCTAATAGCTCCTTAAATGACCTTAAATTATATTTCTCAAATCTTGTCGTTTTCTTCACTCCCTTCAACTGATTCTAGAGTAAAATAGAATATCACTAAATGTTTGCCTGTCCTCTAAGACATATCTCATCCCTCTAAAACATACGTCAACCCTGCTCTGGCACGGCAGTTGGACTAGATCTATCGAGGTCCCTTCCAACCCATAAGATTCTATGATTCCAAAACAAGCTTAGTGGAATACAGACAACACAAACTCTGGCATTGTCGTTACAGTCACTTCAACATAGTTGTAGGATGACTTTTGTTAAAAATAAAGCATCTGCATTGCTCTTGCTGTCCTCAGAAGCACATATTTCATATATCATATATTGCAGAGTTTGGTCCTCAAGATTTAAAATTGAGGATTATTTCCTTTTTGTTTAGTCGGTTTTGTTGATTTCGTACATATTGGCAGAACTGGCACACTACTATTTCCTTCTGAAGAAAATAATACGATTGGAAGATATAGCAAGAATTCAAGCTTCTACATATGTAAATACTTGCTCTTCAGTCACTCTGTGGAAGTCCCAGTGCCTCACTATAATTCAAAATTGATTCTCTTCTATGTATGTGGAAAATAACACCCTAAAAATTTTGAAAATTTTTCTATATGTTTCCTTCACAGTGATACATAAAGTGTAAAACATCAAAGAAAAGTGTCTTATTTGCTTTTTCATAATAACTACAGCTTTAGTTTTGTTAAAATCACAGAGCAAAACACATAGAAAATTATTCTTACAAAATCTACACGCAAACCTGTGTGGACCCAAAATTTTAACAACTTTAATTGAAAACTTCTAAATCAAGCTATACACAGGAATATATTATTGACAACTATGTTCTTGCCTATTTGCTTCAGTGCAGTAACTGTCTGTTTAACCATCTATTGAATACTATGCAAGAAGGCAGAGTATTTTCATAACCCTTGCAGGCCCTCATGCCATACAGATATCACAGTTAAGCATATTTTAGTCATGGCAATATTGATGGGGGGAGTAGCACCCCATGAGCTGTGAAGGAAAAATTGATAGGAGAAGAAGCATCCCATGAGAAGCAGTCTCTCAGGATTGTTAGGTGGCAGTTAGTCAGAGGCCTATGGTACACAAGATACGGGGAGTTGTCTAGTACTCGTAAAGAACATAAACCAAAAATAATTGACAAGAACACTAGTGAAAAGGGTATCTAACAAGGACCATCTATTGGCAAAGCCCCTTGTGGAATTCGAGGACAAGATACCTTACGAAATGTGCTGAGAACAACTAGTTTTGGGACTAAGGTAAAAAGTTCATCATGAGGACGACATATAGCCTTCATCCCTGAAGACCCCTGCCCAAGACCACCAGGAGGCCCTGCGCAAGCGTCAAGGGGAGGAGCAGCCAACCAGCGGAACTGAGTGCCTGTTTAAGGATAGCTCATGAATATGTATAGGCATCTAATGAATATGTAACTTTCACTGCATATAACCAAGGTAACTGCATCGTTCAGGTGTGCATGTCTTTGGAGGAGAGATCTCCCATGCACCAGCGCACTTATTAAAACATAACTACTTTATAACTTCTCGAGTTATAGAGTCTTTTCTGCATGTCAATATAATTTTAATTCACAGTTCTCTCTGTCTCTCCTCTTCCCTTTTCTTTTTTATACAGACCAAAACTATGATCATATTTGTTTATATAGTTCATTTATTTGTGCAAATTCATATTCCCATTTAATGTAGAAGGAAAAAGTATTTTAAATGTAGCATCAAGAAGAATTCAAACATGGAAAGAATTTGAATGGAAAGTGAAGGGGAAAAGAAATACTTCTGTGAATACTTAATTAATTAATTGATGCATATCCGGATAGGAAAGGAAATGTAATGAATATTTATGACTGTGGTCTATGAATTGAATCCATTTTTCTCTTTCCCAGAGGAGCAACAGTATTTGAACCAATTTTGGCAATATCTGTGAGGAATTGGGGTTTTTGTGATTTTTTTTTTTACCTGCCTTTCTTTGCAATTTACATTTAGTTTATCGCTTAGTTCATTTGTTCTTCAAATTTTACTTTAAATGAAGGAGAAAACAATGCTATAAATACCATGAACTGACAAACAGAAAAATTCAGTCATAAAGAAATGTAGGAAAGTAAGTTTTTTTCTTTGAGTACTATAAACTGTGTCTCTTAATCATCATATAGAGTCTTGGATCTCAAGATAGCAGCTTTAGAAATGATGTGTGGGTTTAGATAATGATTTGAGGTATTGGGACAGACCAGAAGTCTCAATGTAGTCCCTGCTGCAGCCAGTAAGTGAGGAATTTAGATCATCACTGATATTTTTTTTCATATAATAGTGATTGGAGTTAAGTAAACTATGTCACATTAGCAGTGCTGAGGAAAATTGTCCTCATTCAGAGGGAAATAATCTTTTAATGTTTGTTTGGGATTGTTTTTCTTATATATTTTTTGGGACTGTAATTATAAAATTAATTGTTAATAAAATGAAAATAAAGGAAATTTTTGGCATAATTTCAAGGGGTTTAGTACTTTCAAATAAGGTTTATTTCTAAAAATTGCTGCAGTTTTAAAATCTCTATATTGTTGGTTTTAAATGTTTTAAATTAGCATACCTTCTGGAAGCAAATGAGTATATACTTGCTGAAAGTATTCTGTGCTTTCTCCATTGTGATTTTTGCCCTTTAAAGCAACTTCCATCAGAAATCAGTAGGAGGGGAAAACATCTAATTTTCTGAGACTAAGAAGTATACCCTTAATGTCATGGAGAATAAACGGATAAATATCTACCTTGTGTTTCTGACTGATATTTGGGCTACCTCACAGTGAGGAATTTTGCTGTCAACTTTAACATGTTTTGAGGGAAAACCGTCATCTACTTAGATTGAAATAAAATGATTATGGGTAGTTTTGTCTCTCAGCTTTCCTTAATTTATTGTTATCTTTGCTGTCTCCAACTGCAAAATTAATGTCGTCCTACATACTGGATGAATTTAACTTCTGGAGTCACTGGTCTCTTTTTCAGTTGAAGAACAGTGTGGAAAACCTCCATTCTCAAGATAGCTGGTGTGCCAAGCTGGGCAATGTTTGGAATGGAGTTACTCCATTCTTTCCCTGTCAGAGAGCTTTTTTGACTGTAATATACATATTTCTGTAGTTATTCTTCATTCTTCCCTGAAAATGTTAAGTGAGAGAGATAATAGGTGATAATGATTTTCCGTTGTATGAGTGCATCATCAAATATCAAAGTCCATAAAATAAGGACTATCATGTGACTCAAAATTTAAAAGGTTTTTTGAAGATAAAAAGACCTCCAGGGGTGTCTGGTGTTAAAAATACTTTGTTGAATGTAGAGTGTCCACAAATTATTAAATAAACCACAGGACCAAACTAAAACCTAGACATATAACTGTGATTTTGCATATATTTTCTTTATCTCTGTGATACACATATCTAGAATTTAGCGCTGTCTCTCTGAACATTTATTCAGCTTTCAGTAATTCCATAAGTTTCACAGGCACCAAAAAGTGCACCCCTATTCACATCCTGATCCATCTGACAGGTGAATTGATGGGTAGATTAACTCATATCTAAGGCCAAGTAGAACCTAAAAACTAACCTTTCCTTTGACCTCAGCCTAGTTACAGTGTGAGTATGGCCGTGCTAACAGCAGTCAGATTTTCTCCAATACAGAGCTGCCTCCAAGACTAACAGACTCATGCTTTCCTTCTACTTAGTCAGTAACTCTCCAAAAAGTACATACGGAAACAGAGGGAGACCTGGACTGAGTGTTCTCCCCTGGCCACAAATTCTGCCATTTTTTTTTTTAATTTCTTGGTCTGAACACCTACACCTTAAAACATCTGATGTGTATAAAATCCTCTAAGTCTTGAAAAAGAATTTTCTTCACTTCTAAGTAGATGCATTAACACTGGGATATTGTCTCCAGTGAATTTAACACTGCTTTAACAATGTCAGAATCTATAAAACATCTAGTTTATTGTTTGGCTGAAGCAAGTGCATGCTTAGTCATCTGGCTACAACAAAATCTCTCTTTTTCTATCATGAGGTAGACAAGACTGATCTGAGCATGTAAATTCAGGATAAATGTTCACCAAGTGTTCACTGAGATTTTTAAGAAAAAATAGACATCTGATTGTCTGTGTAACAGGACTTGGCCTTCTGTATGGACAATCCTGAATGCCATGTGCTCTTTGATAAAATTTCCTATTTTGTAGCACCTAAGAATCAGCACTTGATTTACTGGGTGCCTTATGTTCCCAAAGAGAGATGGTGACTTCTGCGACATTGAAGCCCCATTGTGGATATAGCTTATTGTATTTCTTACTCATTAACTTTAAAAAGACTAAATGGGATTATGAAAACTATCAACTTACTCTATAAACAGAGTTAAAGATGTCTATAAAGAGGCTATTCTGAAGATGGGATGTTTGTTCATAATATTTTTCAGTACACTATATTTTGAGAATATCTCACAAATATGTTTAATCCACTAATGTTACTCTGAATCTAAAATAAATTTGTACTCATCATTTGGTGGTCAGAATTTGTTGGTATTTTATTTTTTTCTTTTCTGTAACAAGAGAAGGATCAGAAATCTGAACTTAAGTTTCTTCAACTATGAAAAGAGACTTATTGCATCCTTCCTTGGAAAACAGTGTCAAAGGAACCAAACCTTAGATTATCTTTGGTGATTGGCATTAGCAGGGCTTTGATACGTACTATTTATACAAAAACCCTATTATGCTTCGTTTAGTTCCTTTGATGTACTTGAAAGAGATGACACATAATTCCCTATATAGAAAATGTGCACAGTGCTTTATAATAAATAGGAACATTTTTCTTTACAGACTATGGAGTCTTTTGTGTGCAGTCTCTAAGATTTATGCTGGAGTCTGAGAGACCTCAACATGACTTTGCAGTTAAGAATGAGACTGAATTGATGGTTAGGTTATCAGCTTGGACTTAAAATCTCCTGGCTTTGCATGCTCCTATATATGGCAAGTATAGTAATAGGTAATTAAAGACTGGACATTCATGATGATGTAATATGGTATTTAACCTGTGTCAGCTAATGCACACTTTTTTCGTTGTTCATTATATGATACTTAACGAACACTTGTGATTTCAGAAACATCTATCAAAATTCTCCTTGACCATTCATCACTAACAGACACTGACTTCACAGACTGACCAGTTTGGGGTTTTTTTGCTTGTAATATCTACCATCTGTTCATGTGCAACCAAAGAAACACAAGTGGCACACAATTTTTGTCTCTTGACACAACAAAACGTCATCAGCTATGTCTATATCCTTTTATTGTTTTGTAAACATTTGCTAATGATTCACTAAACTGTTTTCCATGTAGGGTGGTAGAGGTGACACGTGACTTTAAATATTATGTTGTATTATTACTGTTTGAAAAGCTGGTGATCAGTTAACTGCTCTCTTAGAGTAAAATTAGTGTTTGATTTCCAACAGCCTTCTCTTTCAAAGACTCTCGGGAAAAAAAGGATGTCAATAGTCAAACAAAGAAACAAGAGCTGAGAGACAGGGTCTTGCCTGAAAAAGAAAAACCAGCAAACTGCATGAATATGGTGAAAGTACAAAGCGATGATGAAAAGTTGCAAAATGTATAAACTGGAAAACATCACAAAGAAATTTCTAAGTAGGTACTAGAGAATTTCATCAGAACTGGAAGTAAGTCTTTGTTATATTACACTGTATTTGAGGAAAGCTGAACAAAGCATTTCACTTAGGCTATATTTTGCTTTTGCTTTAGCAGCCTAAATGGTACAGACCACAGAAGATATTTCCTCAAGAGATTTCCCACTGGATGTGCTTGAGATTACTGTGATGGATGTGATTTACTATATACTAAGTAGGGCCTTCCATGTGCTGCTGTATTCTCACAGAGGTTAAATGGTATTCAGTATGGAATACTGTCAAAAAACATTTTCTGTCATAACAAGAAAACAACACAAAAAATAATGGAGCATCCACCTATACTCACTGTGACCAGTGAGTACTTTTGCTGACAGCTGACCAGATGACAGCTGGAGCAAGCCTCAGAATATAGAGACATCAATTCTGGAGTGAGTTCTCTGATGCTGGATAACAGTGTACATTGCTTGATTTGGCTGCACAAAAATCACTGTTAGTGTGCAATGACCAACCAAATAACAAAAAAACGCTACTCAAACCAACAAACTGTGAAGTTATTAATACTATAATTTTTTAACTTACTGTTTTGGGGCTGCTCCTCATTACTGATGGTAAGCTCGCTATTTGTTTTTTAACTTAATTTCAAAAGAATCCTACAGTGTCAAAAGAGAAATGTTAATTCTCCTATATGTGTTCCACGCTTCAGGAGAATACTTTAGAAGTTTATAATAACTTATTTACTTTAAAAAGAATTATTTTTTTATGTATTGATATTATTTATTTATGTTTTCTTAAAAATAAATATTTATTTATTTTATTGTTGCACGATTCAGTAGAATCCGAATGCTTTAAGTTGGAAGTGACCTTAAATATCACCCAGTTTCATCCTCCTCTGCCATGGACAGGGACACCTTCCACTAGATCAGGCTGCTCAAAACCCTATCCAACCACACCTTGGACAACTTCTCTGGGCAGCCTGTTCCAGTATCTCACCACCCTCACTGTATAGAATTTCTCCCTAATATCTACTGTCTTTCACCATGAAACCATTACCTGTCATCCTATCACTACATACTCTGATCAAGAGTCCCTCCCCTTCTTTCCTATAGGTCTCCTTCAGGTACTGAAAGGCTACTCTGTCTCCCCAGAGCATTCTGTTCTCCAGGCAGAAAAATCCCTCTCTCTGATTGTCTTCATGGCCCTCTTCTGGGCTTGCTCCAACAGGTCCATGCCCTTTTTATTTTGGGCTCCTCAGAACTGAAGGCAATACTGTTGGTAGGGTCTCACTAGAGCAGAGCAGAGGGGGAGAATCAACTCCCTTGACCTGTTGACCATGCTTTTTTTAATGCAGTCCAGGATGAGATTGGCTTTCTAGGCTGAGAGCATGCATTACTGGCTCATATTCAGGTTTTCATCCACCAATATCCCAACATCCTTCTCCACAGGAGTACTCTCAATTCACCCATTTTCCGGTCTCTAAGGTCCCTTCCAGCCTAGGCCATTCTATGATTCTACGATTCTATATTTGTGTTTCAGATTACTCTGACCCAGTTGCAGGACCTTACACTTGGCCTTTGTTGAACTTCATGATATTTGCATGGCTCCACCTCTCATGCCTGTCAAGGTCTCTCTGGATGGCATCACTTCCCTCCAGTATGTTGACTGCACTACAGAGCTTGTTGTCATTGGCAAACATTCTAAGAATGCACTCAATCCCACTCTCTACATCAATGACAAAGATTTTAAACATCAGGGTCACATTACAAACACCTGAGGAACATCACTTGTCACTGGTCTCCATTTGGACATTGAGCCATTGACTGTAACTATTTCAGTGTGACCATCCATTCAATTCCTTATCCACTGAGTGGTTTATCTGTCAGACCCCATGTCTCTCTAAATTAGAGACAAGGATGTTGTGTGGGACATTGTCAAATGCTTTCATTATCAGCTGCAGTACAAAACAAAGACAGATGGATTGAAAACTAAAAGCTTAATTTAAATAATTTTTAGATAAAATATTGACATTATCTAGAGAAAAAATGTTGCTAGTACAGTTGTCACAACAACTGGAACCTGAATGGCTTTTGCTTGACTCATGTCATCAAGTGATTCACTTGTGTATTCACTTAAAGATTCTGTCTGACACTGTTTACTTATCATGTCCTTTGAGTTTTTCCCTCTTATTCAGAAATCAAGGCAAAAAGTTCACTTCATAAAATATTAATAGATGCAAATATTGTCTCTGACCTTATTTGATCAAAGTGGTTAGTGTCAAAGTTTAATTTCATTTCATGAGTTTTAGTGACATCTCTGAATTTTTCATGGATTCAATGAATTACAAGCATCATAAGAAAATCTCAGACAGACATAATACAAAGTAGAAAAAATTCTGTAAACTAATATTTCAGACTTAAATGAGAATGTAGTATGTTTATTCTTAGTCTTCTCTCCAGTTCCTAGAAAAGAAAATCAAATCTTGAACAGTTCTGAGACATGAAATATTTGTTGGATTGTGGGTTTTTTTGTAGGTGAACTTAGAAAAGTAGTCTACCTTAATTTGAATAGATACTGTGATAATCTTGGTTGTTCCTTTGGAATTCTTTGCAAGACTGTTGCAGAACTTGGCATTTACAGTCAGAAGTCAATTTCTGGCCCTTGATCTGAGCAGGCATGTTAACATTCAACACAGTTCTTTCTTTTCAGTGAAACGAATTCACTTCTTCTGTTTCCATCTTTATGTAGTTGATTTCTTACTCCAATAATTTTGTTATCAGTTTTACTGATACTGAACTCTCCCCTCTAATATCCTTTTAGGTATTTTGTCCCCAGGCAGTAGTAGTAAGTTGTTACAATGAGCCATCACAGTCTTGAGGTCATTCTCGAAAACCACGGGTGATAGAGTTCCTTTCCCCTCAATGTTGGATATGTTTGAGTTTATTTTAATATGATTCCTTGCCCCAGGCTGCTACTTTTTGGCTGCTCCCAGCTGAGTATGACGATGGCCCCACAGCCTCTTCAGCCTCAGCCCCACCAGGGGCTCTCCTCTGCTGGGCAGTGATTCCTTGAGTTTACTGGATGCTTCCCAGGGAGGCACAGGTGGAGTTCAAGCATAGGCAGGGGAGACAACAGGCACTTGGCTCCAAAGTAAGAGCTGAAAACAGCCCAGCTCTAGCCTAGGTGAGTCCAGGCCAACCCTGAGTTCTGCGCTTTCAGTGCTGGTCAGGACCAATGGATCTGTTATGATGGCAAAAAGTCATGTTCACTACACTACAGCACCAGAATTCATGAAATGCCTATCATTTTATAGTTGCAAGACAATTTTTTCACTCGAGCTTTTGAAGGATCAGCTTTACACTGTGGCTGCACAAAAGACCATGTCAATACAACTGAGGGAGCAGTGAACCACCATAGATGGGCAGGGATAAGAAGCTACAGACATGAAAATCATCATAGCAGGAAGCTTTGAACTTAGACTGGCCTTATTTCTGAAAAGACTGTTTACACCTTTGTACATTGTTAGGTTTTTGGAGCAGGCTTCATGGAGCCGAAACAGTCGTCAGCAATGAATGTAACTCTTTCTCTGACAGTTACATGAAAACCATGTAACTAGGCTGACTTCTGTTGCATGCCACGTGAATTGTGAGATGTAGAGACAGGGAATGATCTAGGTTCATTCCAGTCTGATAGAAAACAGCGACTAATGCATTCAGCTAGACATCTTAGGTGATCATTTGTACCACACAAAACATTATCTCCCTTGTACATGTACAATGCTCCTCTCCACACTTGATGATGTAATAATTCATGCCTTATGGGCAATCTTAACCATACAAAAGGATCACATTTTTAAGATTTATGTCTCTGGAAATTGCATCAGAGGGCACTTCTGCAAGGACAGTAGCATCAGTTACACAAAGAAGCAAATAGCCTGCAAAAGTTATCTTCCATTTATTTTTGTTGAGAGCAGGTGACTGAAGGAGAAAGAAGAAAGGAACAGAATTTGGAGAGGAAACATTCAGAGACATGCACACAGCTACATACACCCAAACTTAGACGGGTGTCTGCTACTCTACAGGCTGAGCCATAGGTCCACAGAGAACTGACACTGCTGTAGAATGTGACAGTATGCGACATCTCACAGCTCCAATTCAGTTTGTGCTAAAGGACAAGTATTTCCAGCAACTCCTGCATTCTACCTTTTCACTAGCTTCTGGGCTGCCAAGTCACATCCTCACTAACTTTCAGGGCCATCAGGAGAATTTCTCCTTGGCTGTACCTGCATGCCCCAGACAGGCTCAATCAATACATTTCAGGATGAGATCCTCATCAGGATCAAACTTGGTCTCACTCATTCTTCCTCATTCACACTGGGGATCTCCAAACTTACGTTGAGCTATATGGCAAGATATGGACATAATTGGAAGAATTCTAAGCATGGAAGTGATAGATCAGTAATAGCAAGTGCCAGAGACACCATATCTACAGTCTTCCTCAGAGCAACACTTCTGTAAGAGGAGTGACTCAGTTCGTTGATAAGATAGAACACAATATATCCGATAGCAGTCTGGACTTTTTTGAGACATGGCAAGTGACCCTGATAGTTTTTAAAGGACATCATCTAGGTCTATCTTCAGAAATTCTGGGAAATATAATACTTCCTGCTTAAGAAACATAGTAATGCATCTATACATATGTATAGATTTATGTATGTGTGTATATATATATGTAAGTATATAGAAAATACTTACCACACATACACACAATAAACCCAAGACAGTTTCCATCTTAAGATGTCATCATATGAGAAGTTTACAGGACTGACTCTAGCAACAGACAGGGAGGGGCAGCTTTGTCCATCATCACCATCCATACAGTTAATTATTATTTAGAAATTTTAAATAAGTTACTTCTTCTGAAGTTCTTTAGCTAATCAGAGATGAACGCTGTTCTATTACTGAATATGTCAGTATCTGCTGACATACGAGTTTTGGATGGATGGCATAAAGAGTCACATTAGATATTAGTGATGAGAATAAATCATCCTGGGCCATTTTAAACAAAAATCTAGTGCAATCACAAGTCCTTAGGAAGAATCTGAAGAAAAAGAGACCTGGAAAACAATACATTCACTTACCACTGTCTTCACAAAGGCGTTGATTCATCAGCAATGCTTCAGTGGGAACAAAGGTCTGATATGCTTCAGAAAAATTGCTAGTGAGTCTACACTGCTCAGTCAGGAAGAATAATATTACTTCCCCACAAGAAGAATGTTTTGTCACAGTCTACTCATGCTGAAGAATGAAAAGAAATTATTCAAACAAACAGTTTCTCTTCTGGTCATCTCTTCAGTTTGAATTGTGCCTTTAGTGGATCAAAGACATTGATTTCTGACCTGCAGAGACCAATCAGGGAATGGTTCCAGCTTTTCAGGTGGAGGTGCAAGTACTTTGACATTTACATCAGCAACCAGTTCATTATGTCAGTTTTTCTGGCTTGCAAACAGCTGTGCAGTCAAAGGACCATCTCTGCAGTCACATTGGGATGTGACTGGTAATATCAGCTTGTCTTTCTCTAGGACATGCGATCTGTCTGAATCTCCACCTGATAACTATAGATATAACACAGAATTTCAATAGCAAGCACACACTTTTTTCATAGCTTCATTCAGTTGATATCAAAGTTCTCAAATAGTAAACGATGAGCGTTTCATTACCATCTGCTCATGCGTAGCAGAGATTGACTCCAGTACCACAAACTGTATCATCACAAATTATAATCAACACTGTCTGTCATAGAGGATGAGAGTAATTGTATGTCAGTCACTTGCTCACATTTTTGAAAGGCACTTTGTACCGGAAAGTCCATTTCTATCCTGTCGAAGTAGAGAAGAGGTTTGGTGATCATTGCTTTGCACGACAGGGAGCTGTAGCAAAAGTTCCAAAGAATATCTAGAGATCTTGTTTGTGCTTTGACTGAGAGAAATTAAAAATTGTCTTCATTTTGTCCAAAGAAACATCTATGTATCTATTTAGCCTCTTTCTATAATCACAGTACCTAAGAAGGTGATAAATCCTTAGGCCCTCCTCTGCTTTCACTGTTGGTAGGATCCTCCATGGCCTGTGGGGGAATGATCTGCATCACCGTGGTCTTCTCCATGGGCTGCATGGGAATATCTGCTCTGGTGCCTGGAACACCTCCTTCTACTCATCCCCTGATCTGTACTCTTTCACGTTTTCCTCTCTCCTCTTTCTCACAGCTCCACTGCAATATTCTTTACACTTTCATAAATATCTCATCACTGAGGTGCTACCAGCATCACTGTGGGGCTCAGGTTTGTCCAGTCTTAGGTACATTTTGGACCTGACTGGAACTGACTCTGTCTGACATGTGGGAGGCCCCTTGCGTCTTCTCACAAAAACCACTTATGCATCTCCCTCACTACCAAAACCTTGCCACTTAAACGCAATACACATATCTAGCTGTGCTTTTGTGAAACTTTAGTTCTTGTTCAGCAGCTGTTTAACACCCGACTTTCTGCTCCTGGATGCCACTGTTTATCCTGAAACTTCAGCAGATGATTGCCATTCCTGTGACCAGAAATTGCAGCTGTGTTTGTGTAACAGAATGCATAATGTTAAATTTACCAAGTCAACATAATTCCTTATGCTAAATGGCCACATGGACAACCACACATAGGTAGGACCACCTCCTTTTCTCTGTCTGCTATTAACTAATGAGAGTGAATTCAGTTCTTTCGGCACCAGTAAGAAACATCGTCTTATGTCCAATTCATACCACACAAAATGTGTGCAGTAATGATGTGTCCTTGAGCCAATACAACATGTACTCTCAAAGGACATAAATCGGAGACTGATGTTCTACCATTACAGAAGTGCAAAAAGATAGTTAAAGGCACACACTGCAAAACAGGTGACTTTTCTCCTCTCCTTGTTTCCTACATATCTTCTTAACATACAGCTCATTTATATGTAGTTACTTTAACCTCTATAAAAGCCTGTCTTCCAGCACAATGTTTACCTGGTAAAAGAAAGTTCAACTGCTAAACCGTCACCTTCTCTAGAACACTAAAAGTTGTTAATCTTTGCAGCAGTCTGTTGGTTTGGGTTTTGTTTCCTCCAGTCACATAAGAACTGTTTTCTTTACTGAATAGCTGTTTTGTTTGTTTGTTTGTTTGTCTTTCAGCTAACTTATACAAAAAAGTAGGAGGAATTGGTGAAAAGCCCTCAGGAATTCTTCTCTTCATTACCATTTAATTGAAAGATTTTCACCGATTCTCTTAGACTTGTGCCTGATGGAATGTATAAACATCTGAATCGGGGAAACCTGTAGGCATTTTTTTACTCACACAGCCATAGGTATTAGCTCCATATGTTAGTAATAACAACTATGTGGTATATTGAAAACACATTTCGATATTTCAAGTGTCTCTTCGTCAAGATTATTTTTTTCAAGCAACAGAATTGCACACTGTTCAAATCTGGTATTTCCATATGTTTTAATACTTTTGAAGAAACAGTTTGAGAAAGTAGCATTGCAGGGACATATAAAACTAAAACCTAACTAAACAAAAAAAAAATTAAAACTTTAATTACAAAATTCAGTTTAATGTCACAGATATTTAAAGTATTCACAGAGTCATTCTAAGTGACTATCTATTTCTTCCATGGTTTTAAATTGCACCAGCGGAGGTTCAGGTTAGATATGAGGAAGAATTTCTTTACTGAAAGTATTGTCAGCCATTGGAACAGGCTGCTCAGGGAAGGGGTTGAGTCCCCATCCCTGGAAGTGTTTAAGAGACAACTAGATGTTGCTTTGGGGGACATAGTTTAGTAAGTTGATAGGGCTGGGGCAAAGGCTGGACTTAATGATCTTCAAGGTCTCTTCCAGCTGAAACTATTCTCTGATTCTATTCTATGATTCTATGATTCATGTCACATATAGTTGAGACACTGCCAAAAGTATTTTGGTGTATTCTGTGAACAATTGAAACCAGTAGTCAGTGCACAAACAATTTGTGAAGTGAATTAGCTGCATACACAGAATCACAGAATGACAGAATAACAGAATTGTTGAGGCCTGAAAAGACCTCTGAGATCGTCAAGTCCAGGTGATGACCCAACATCATCACATTGGCCAGACCACGGCACTAAATGCCACATCCAGGCTCTCCTTAAGGACCACCAGGGACGGTGACTCCACCACTTCCCTGGGCAGTGCATCCCAGTGCCTGAGCACCCTCTCCATGAGGAAGGGCTTCCTGAGACCCAACCTAAACCTCCCCTGATGCAGTTTCAGGCCATGCCCTCTTGTCCTGTCACTGGTTGACTGGGAGAAGAGCCCAACCCCACCTGACTGCACCCTCCCTTCAGGCAGTTGTAGAGAGTGATGAGGTCCCCCCTGAGTCTCCTCTTCTCCAGGCTAAACACCCCCAGCTCCCTCAGCCTCTCCTCTATGGGCTACAGTCAAAGCCAGCAGAAACCACACAAAAGTTGATGTGACCTCAGAAACTAGAACCCGTTATATGGCTACATTTTAAAAATACGCTGTCCTCATAGAACACATGTTCAGTGTTCGATCTCTATTTCTCCATTAGTAATGGATGAGAGCTCGGACCAGAATGCTAGGAATCCATTTAATATCATGTGGATAAAATATAACTAACTCTCAGGACCATTTTCTTCAAATTATGTTTTATTGGCATAGAATTCATTCTGACGGACATACACAGATTGTCAGCTTCTCTGTCAAACACCCTAAAGGCTGCCCTTTCCAACCTTTGCTGATATCAAGCCTCACACTTGCAGTGAGTAATAATGTTTGCACCTATATTTTTATGTAAATTGAATTTATAACCTTCAAAAGTAGCACAGATTCCATTGTTTTGTAGGCATTTGTTAGTTTAAAGTATATTTTAGACAATAAGGTAGCTATAAGAAAGGAAGTTAACTTAAGAATAGTATTTAGCTGCTGGCTTAAAGTACAATGAGATGTAAATTTTGATAAAGATACACAGCACTTGATGGAAGGAAGGGAGAAAGGGAGGGAGAGAGGAAAAAACCCACAGTGTGTACTAGTAAGAAAATCATGCAATAAAGTCTACATGAAAAGGTTATATGAAAAAAAACTGTTTGAGCATATAGCTCTTTAAAACTGAATCTATAATTAAAATAAGAGTGTATGGGGATACCTATGTTCTAAGGTATGTTTTTTGTAAGTCTGGTGTGTAAAACAATTAAGGGAAAATTAAAATAACTTTTATTATTATGGTTGACGACAGGCAATTTGGAGAAAAAAATGTCCCATTTGAATAACATACTAATGGATTAAGAAAGCATTTTGTGCTCTGAAAAATATTTTCTTGGATATAATTAAGTCAAAATGAGATAAAAACTTCAATTAAAAGCAAATCACATTGATTTTTTTTTCAAAATGTAAAATATATATATTTTGCTATTTCTTATTTACAAAATATACAATTAATAAACATGAGGTTTCAATATGGTCATATCTGTATGTATTGTAACAATAACGCAGGAACATTCTTCTATCATCTCCAGTAAATTTGCACACACACATCTCCACCATTGCCCCTTAATCACTAAGGTTCTATGAAATAACGAGGCGATTGACACAGAATGATATTTACTTGGTCAAATAATAGCAATGTTAGTGAAGGTACTTACATCAAAACAGGCTCAAATCAAAGACCCATGGTCTAAACGAAAGAAACAGCACAATTCTCATTTTGGTAGTGCCAGAAGCTTCCTATTTACAAGGACACATATCCCTGAGATCAAACCTATGTCTGCCAGTTTCTCCATTTCTGTATAATCCAGTGTTGTAAGATATTTCTAATCTACACAATTCTAATTCAGCTGCACCCACTTAGAAGCAGGTACGAATTAAAGCCTCTTTAGCAACAGCAATTAGCTGATATGTTCTGTTCCGTAAACTCCTGTTCATGTCTCTTGACACCCTGGCAGATGCATTTTTAATTGGTATTTAGTAACAACAGACATTAAGTCACAGTTTTTATGTTTGTCAAAAGGCTTTTTTAAATTTTACAATACCTTGTTTCCCCAACTAGTTAAATCTTTGTCAAACAGTGAAATTAGAGTAAAAGTTAATCTACATTTCAGCAAATGCATTAAAGCTTTTGCAAACGTATCCCTGTGTCTCAGCCTTAACTTTGTCTAAACTGTTCCACAGTGGAATATCATCAGTCAGCAAATGCTGTAAAACTAGTTGACACATTGCTGATATGCAAAAAAAGGAAATACACTCTCTGTGCCATACGGGAGATGAAGTATGTGTATGTACAAAGTGAGACTGCAAAAATAGCATGAGGACTAAAGTTAGTACTAGACAAAAGCAGGTGATGCAAACAGGAGAGAGCACAGACTTCAAAGTGAATAGATGACAAGTGAGGATACACATGCTAGAAATTATTTCTGTCACGGAATCCTAAGTTGCTTTTAGCTGGATTGGGTATCTGTGTTTCTGTCTTTTTATATCCAGAAGCTGCCTAGATGGTAAGAAATTGTTAAATATAATTGAAGGAAAAGGCAAGTACCCATATGTAAGCCAACGAGGTAAAAAAGGCATGAAAATAAAGAGAAAATTGATATGAGAAAAAGTGAATTACTAAAAATTAATAAAAAGTATTATAAAAGGACAGTTACATGGTTAAGATGTCAAATATAAATTTTAAATTAATGTCTAACAGGAGAAACAGATAATATTTTATAAGTCATAAAAAAATCAGAAAAGAAAAGGTTTTTCAAAGAGCCATGGAAATGATTAAAGGGATGAATGGACTTACTAGGAAAAATTAAAAAGATAAATACAAATATTCCAGTGGAGTAATTATGTTAGGGAAGAGAGGAGGACATAATGAACAACTGCACACATCTGAAGGCAGTAAACACCAAGAAAGGAGAAGAATAATTTAGCCTGATACAACAGAGCATAATTAGAACTAAAGAAATTAAAGACAAAAAGGAAAAAAAGACACTGAGCAGCAGAAGAGATCCCTTGCTTATGCTATGAAGAAAGTGGAAGTGGTGAGAGACCACTAAGGCTAAGTAGATAAAAGAAGTGGAAAATACAACAAAACAAATCAATAACAATAAAAAATATTTAAAATGAGTTCTAAAGGACTTCATGCAACTCTCAGACAAGAAAATTTACATTCTATGGATATTGTTTACCTTCTGAAAACTGTTTTTAAAAATAACTGGAAAGATCCTTTCAAAGATAATTTTCTCTCTACTTCTTTGTAAGTGTTTAGCAGTCTATGCCATCTCATTGAGCCTTTTGGACTGTTTCATGTGGAAAGTCCTTTGGGAGGAAGAAGAAAACTTCTTCTGCAGTCACAGTGAACATCTTCAAAGCATGACAAGTCCTGAGAGAACATAAGCAAGAATTTGGTTTATTCCCAGAATCACAGAGGAAACAATGAGAAAGGACATGTACTCCACAGCTGCATACTCTGCGACTCTTCCCTTTATACCTTATTCTCTAGCTGTTCCTTTTTTATGAAGTTTACACACTATCAAAATTGCTATTGTTTTTTTTTTCCCTGTCTAGGACTCATTTCTTTTTGGAGGCAAAAAGAAGAACAGAATTATAAAGTGAATAACCTCAAATTACCATGCATTTTAAATGAAAAACAAATACAATAGATCACTTATTAGAGGACAGTCATGCACTGGCATGGGGCTGAGCTCTAATCTGTCTTTATGTCTTTAGCTTCTGTTCCCAAGACATTTGATGCAGTGGTAAAGACAGCTAAATACGTTCCTACGGTGTATTATGGTTTTCTAATGCACTCCATCAATCCTAGTGCTTCTTAATTAATGGAAATTGTTATACTGTCTATCACTATTCAGACTTACATTTGTATTTTAAGACCATCCTATGCTGTAGTGCTTTTAAAAATATAATGCACATGCCTAATGCTTATCTTTCTATTGAAAGATTTAACATATAAACTGAAAACATATATGCAAAAGGAAAATTAATCATCAGTGTAAAGATATCTTTTTACCTTTCTAAGTACAGAAAGGTGTTTTTTCTACATTTTCCCAGATGTACTGTAATACTTATGACAGATTTTGGTATTTTATGTAGTAACTTTTTAGGAAATTAGATGCATTTTTCAGATTGACTTCTTAGTTGATGATAAGATCAGTTTTTACACAATGCTTACAATAAAAAACATCTATCAGACTCCCCGACTAGCTGGACTAGTGTTCAGTTTTCGGCCCCTCACTGCAAGAGGGACATCGAGGTGCTGGAAGGGGTACAGAGACAGGCTACCTAGCTAATAAAGGATTTCGAGCATGTGTCGTGCAAGGAGAAGCTGAGGGATGTGGGGCTGTTTAGCCTGGAGAAGAGGAGGCTGAGGGGAGACCTTATCACTCTCTACAATTACCTGAAAGGAGGCAGTAGCCAGGTGAGGATTGGTCTGTTCTCTCTAGTGGCGAGTAATAGGACAAGGGCAAATGGCCTGAAGTTGCAGCAGGAGAGTTTCAGGCTGTATATTAGGAAGAATTTCTTTACTGAAAGGGTTGTCTGCCACTGGAACAGGCTGCCCAGGGAGGTGGTAGAGTCTCCATCCCTGGAGGTGTTTAAGAGACATGTAAATGTTTTGCTGAAGGACATGGTTTAGTGGTGTTGATAAGGCTAGGACAAAGGTTAGACTCAATGATCTTGAAGGTCTCTTCCAAACAAAACTGATTCTATGATTCTAAGAGTGCCAGAGAGGCCCCATTAACCTTGATATGTTACATAAAAGAACTATAGTGCCTTATGAACAGACGCTAAAAGATTCTGGCTGTTCCCTTAGTTTGAGCAACTGGAATGTATCGGTAAGAATGTCTCATGGAGTAATTACATACAAAATCTCTCAAATTTATTTCAAGCACTATAGCTGTACAGTTCCTTCCTTGAAACCCTGTATTGCTTACTGTAAGTTTATAAGATCCTTAGCCTAAGCTTCACTGACATGTCCAAGACATTATAAAGTAGTCCCCGAAGTCACAAGCTTTCAAAAATATAATTCAGATGATCACATTTTTTTCACTTTGTCTGAAATTGTAAATTGATAATAAAATTAACCTTGTGAGTTTCCTGGTTCAAGTGCTGTTACTCAGTTATTGCTCTAAAGTTCCTACACTTAAAGAAACTGTAAGCCTTAGCCTAAGAACAACAAAGTGTGTTTGTGTACTCTTTTGAGGGAGTGATTGTTTTTGTGGAATTATACTAAAGTATATATATTCATAATTATATACACAAGTGATTTTCCATGTGATGAAAATAGTAATAAAGTTTTACTTTGCATTTTCATCTTAATGAGAAAATTAATTATTATTTATTTATTAAGAAATCCTCATAACCCTAAAATCCTCAGATTCTGTACAAGATTTTAATAATTGTTTTCCTTTTACTTTCCCAGTCTGTCATTTCCTATTGGCTCAAGTAGTCCTTTTTTTCATCTTGCTCTTGATTAGATGGCTAATATGTGGCTTACAGTGTGAATTGGAATTAAAGTGAATTTGCAAGCTGTGGGCTATTTATACAGTTTGATTTTTTCTTTATTTGCTCAGAACAGGTCCATTTGGGAACATTAGGTTGTTTTTAGTGGTTGCTTAAGATCAGACTATAAGCATGACGACAAGTCTCACATCAGCTAAAATTCTATTTACTTATGAAGAGATGTCCTTGTATTCTCTTCTGACTGGACACATTAGCAGATCACAGGTCAGGTGCCAAAGAAAAAAGTACTGTGAAGTCCCACACATCTGCTTGCTTTGATCTGACACTTTAAACATAGTGAACTGTGAATAGAGTTATCAATCAGTTATCAGCCAGTCCAGCTGAACACGAATAACACTTTTATTCATCTAAGAATAAGCTGGATGTAGTACAATGAAAGATCTGACTGAATCTGCAAATAAAGCAAATAGAAAATTCCAGTAAATTGGTATGGAACAAGCAGGTGTTGTGTATTTTGTTTATAACAACATAATAGATTTCTCTTTTTGTTTCTAATGTGAACAAACATATATATTAGTCAGATTCTTACAATCTCCTTCTCTTTAAGAGTTACACATCCCTGTGCTATCAGGAATACCAGCTGCCTATACAATGTATAACTGAATCTGTGTTATCAGGCAGTTCCATACCATTCCACCTCCATAAGCCAAGTTAGAAAGAGAGTAGTAATTACTGTGTTTCTTCACTGAACTTCAAGATTTATCTCTGGACTAGTACAATCAAGACATTCATGTTTCTGTCAGTACAGCTCTGATTTGTTTGGGATCACACCCACTTGTGCCATATAGATCAGATCACATTCTGGGGACACAAATTATGCCTTAAAGCCTTTTAACCATCTCAAGTATTTTTTCTAGCTTCGGACTAAGCCTTTCACAAGCCTCCTTTGGTGCAGGTAATACATGTAATTAAAAAAAACAAAAACAAACACAAAAAACCCTTTTCACTGCTCTGATATTCTTAGGTGTTGCAAGAGCCTCTTTGAAAGGCTTCTTAAAACTTCTTCTTTATGTCTGATAGACATAAGAGTAGTTGCAAAATCCAGAGGATAGAATGCCAGTTTAAAGTCGCTTTTACTTAAATACCTCTCAGATCTCCTGCCAAACATTTCTTTGTGGGACCAGCAGATATCACAAGCTACATGTTGTTACTCTCTCCGTTTTAATATTTTTGAGGCAGTATCAGGAAGGCTAGAACATGTCAGAATCTATTTATGGGTGACTGCCACTACCTGACCTTTTTCATCCAAAGTGTTTTCTAATAAGTAAAGAATTAGCACCCAAAGCGTAACAGTTTGTAATTTCCTGTCTTAACTGTGATATGAGTATTACCCTGTTGAACTCTATCATTATCCTCTTACTCATCCGAAAATGATACATAAAATTAAAATCAGTAGCTGAGAATATGATTTGTTCCATTCAAGCTACTGGAAAAAAAAAATCCAGTAAGAGAGCTTGCACTTTCTTGTAACAAATTTCAAGAGGATAGTGTATTTGGGTAAGTCTAGATCAACCTAAATAATAGCTTTGACTGTCCAAAATCGATGATAAAACATTATGTCAATATGATGCTTATTTGAAAACTCTTCTTTCCATGGCCTTACCAATTTAATCTGACATGACAGAAAAGAAAAAATGCCTTTTATATTTGTGTGATACATACGTTCTTTCAGACACTAGGTCCCATCCTACTGGTAATAAGATCTTAGTTTTGAAGCAAACTAATGCAAAAACGGCCACTAGTTTGAGGGGCTTTTCCTGTTTGATTTGTTCATATTTATCCATCATGCTTGTATTAACCAGTCTGATTTGCTCATTGATGTTTCTTTTTATGAAAAAAGGATTAATATTTGGCTTAATGTTGTCTAAGCATTTATTTTGTTCAAACTTTAAGTCTTTAAATTTTAAACATCTAATATAATCTTTAATGGATTTTTTCATTTTTTTTGACCCCATATAAACCTTCACTGCATTTTGAACCCTTTCTACCATTCAGAGAGCTGGACAAATGTAGCTGAGAGATATCTGAAGAATTCAGGTTATCCAGACTTTAGACAGTACTCAGGAACAAATACTATTGTATTATGTGAGGAAATCTGTGCTTTCTAAACCGCCTGTCAAAGGTGTTGGTGTTACTAGTAGGACAGTTTTCAGGTATCTTTCTCCAGTCAGGAATCTCCTGTATAACAGAATCACAGTGACTTTCATGGACTGACTGATTAACTCTTCTTTCATAATCCTCCAAAAATCATAAACCATATTCATAGTGCTCTAAGAAATGGCTCTCATTCCTCTGTATTCTAGCATTAAATAATCCTTAGAAATAAATCTAAAAACTGCATGTAGAAAAATGAAACTATATACTTTTTTTGTGGTAAATTGACTTTGGCTACCCTCCAGGTGCCCAGCAAGCCTCTCTTTTACTCCTTCTCTGAGAATTATACATGCTATAAGAGGACGTACCCAATCCTTCAGGAAATAATGAAATAGAACAAAATGAGATGTGTCCAGGTGTTGGTGTTCCCTGTTTATTTTGCTTTGCAAACAGATTATCTTTGGAAACCTAACCTAAGATAAGCCCAAGAAATGATTTTTTTTTCTTTTCTTCTGATCTTTGCAAATCTCTCCTTTCTTGAAATAGGCATTGATTTATTTATTTTAATCCAGAAAATCATTCGATCATAACATCTATCTGTCTGAAGATAGAGCAGTTATCAGCTTTCTTTTCCTTAATCCATGACACTGACTTACTCCTAAACTCCTTTTCTTAGACCATTTCTGAAACCCTCACAGATATAAATGCATCTTATATAGGCAATATCATCAACTTCTTGGTCACCTTCAAAGAGTTAACAGCACTCATGGCTTATTCAGCTACTTGCAGAGTTGAGCCCTTCCTAATTTTAAATTGTTTTCTCAGGGCAACACTAACTAGCTCACCTTCTGACACTGATTCTTCCTCTGAGTCATGCAGTGTTGTAGCAGAAGTTGTGATAATATTGATTCAATATAATTTCCAGTTGGGCATACTGCAAACCACAGTTCTTCACAAGGGCAGGTAATTACTTTCATTCTGGGGTTTTAGTTTTATTGTTATGGGCATATTCGTTGTTGTTTCCAGATTTATGAGGTAATGGCATAGTCTCTGGAGATAATGATTAGAATTATTCATGATGAGTAATTAAACTAAAGAATAAAAATAATTTTAACTACATTTACTCTACCTCACATGTGAAGGTTGAATGTTTCCTATACCCTCAGTTAAGCTAGAAGAATGTTGAATTTTCAGCTGGATTCTTGTAAAGAAGGAGGAGAGTAGCGCGCCCATATCCGAAAAATAAATTCACACATGTAGTTAGATTAAATTTATTTACAGAATATAAGCTCCTCCAAATTTAAAGGTTTGGTATCGGTTGAGGAAAAGATCAAGCTCAAACACTAGCCCTCGACAAAAAAATGATTATCATACACTCACCTCAATCAAGATGAGGGTTCCCATTCTCATCTGATTGTCCTCGCCAGGGTACCTTAAAAAGGTGGGGATTCCTGTTCTTGCCTTTTCAACCTTGCCAGGGGTACCTTAACCAGGTGGGGGTTCCCATTCTCACCTGGTTGACCTTGCCTAGTGATCCCCTAGACCAAGGGGGAGACTTTACAATCTGGACAGTCCCATTGCCACAAGGTAACTCCCACATGGCCGGAGCAAGAGCCCCATTTTAAAGCCTAATCAATGATGACTGTCGTCAATCATAGCCATCTCGGCTTCTCATTGGCTGCTGGCCAGCTTCCTGGGTGTAACTGAGTCCCGGCCATCGCAGGTTCCATAGACAAGTCCGGACTAGCCCAGGTCACAGATTCCCTGAAATCTGCCTAGCAACAGCTTAGCTGGGGGGAGGAAACACCTGCCACAATTCTATCACTGATTTTGTTGCAGCTAGAAGACGAATGCTAGAAAGAATAAGAAAACTAGGAACTTATGATTAAAATTCTCTGTAACTTACAATATACTATAATAGCTTTGTTGCTAAGAGCTGCTGTATCTAGATCTCACAGAGTGGATGAAATTATATATGGTCCAGGAGAGAAGTATCTTCATGTACACCATTGGTCAAAAAATAAAAGTCGTAAACACCAAGTATTTTATGTCTAACATGGTGAGAATAATTTGTGCATCATAATGTGTTTGTATGTTTCGCAGAAAAGGATTTGTAATAGCTAATGGATGTAAAGTAATTTTCCATCTAATGGACATATGGACAGATGCATATCAGAATATAGCTGGTGTGAGAGTTACTAATATTTGGCCTAAAATTTGGAGCCTGATGCCTTGAATGAAAAAGGTTTGATTTTTATTTTTTTCCCCCTGTCATTTCTCTGCACTAAGCTGTCTGGATTCATGTTACTGTAATTGATTAAATAAGCGTAGTTTTCCCACAGGGGATGAATTTAACTACAAATGTCTAAATAACAAACTTTACTAGTTGCCCATAAAATGCATGCTAAAAATAGATCAACACCTTAGCAATCTGTGTGTATTTCAATTTAAAGCAATCAACAGGATGGGCACCAAAATCCAACAGCCTGGTAATTATATAGAATTTATATAATATTATTTTTAATGTCTTCATTTGCATTCTTTCATCTTCTATTTAATTTTGGTTTGCAGCATTTACTTGCAAATAATCAAGTATTTGTAACTAATGTAACTAATAAGGAAAACACCAAATTTCATCATTTCTTATCTTAACAGTAGTTTTCTCATAGAACAAGAAGTTACAGGTTTTCAGACTAAGATAAGTAAAGAAGTGGCTTTATAACCAAAAGCTAAAGGTACATTGGTTCATTTTTTTAATTAAATAGAGCTAAAGAGTGAGACATAGCCAGAAATTGTGCATGTATGTTGGCACAGCTTTGAAGGCTGTGAACAATAGTTTCTTTATGATGAGAAAGCAGAACTCCCAGGTTCCAAAAACTTCTTTAAGCAGCTAGAGGAAGACCCTCACCCTTCTAAGGAACTTTAACTATCTCAACCTCTGCCATAAGGACAACACAGGACACAGCCCAGGTGGGTTTTGGAGAATGGAGAACAGTCTCTAGACACAGTGAATTCATTAAATGATTAATTGAGGCACTCTCTTGGACCTGATGAGGTCACAGGCTTTTGAGTCAGATGATATCCTTCCAAACTTACTTCTGAAGCCTTCCAATTGACAGGATGAAGAACTGATATCTAATTAAAATTATCTAATTGAAATAATTGTATGTATGTGTACACATATATTTCATTTTACAAATTTTACTGCTTCCACACTCTGTTTTTTTTCACCAATTTTTAAAAGTTTGCATCATAACTTTTATTTGGTTTAACTGAACTTTAACAGACATATTTCCCAGTTTTTCAGCTATTCATTTTTTCACAGCATCAACAAATGTCTTCGGCTGATAGAGACCTCTGGAAATTGCCTAATCCAAATTGTCTGCTAAAAGTAAGTTCAATCAGAGCAGATTGTCCAGAGCTGCATTGTTTTGTTGGATACCTCCACAGACAGACACTGCACAACATCTCTCAGCAACCTCTTCCTGTGTTTGATCCCTTTCACACTAAAAAGTATTTCTGTAGTTAAACAAAATTTGTTTTATGTCTATCTGTGCTTATTGCACCACTGAGAAGACTCTGTATCTGCTTTCTTGATACTATCCTTTCAGATATTTAATTAAGTATTCACATATTAAAGAATGCTACAGGGAAAGTGCTTGCAAAGCCTCACCATGTCTCCAAGCTGTGAAGTCTCCTGGCACAGTTTATATTCAATTTGGCTCTTGTTAAGCACTGAGATAGGTATTTACTGCATTCAAACATCCCAAGCTTTTGTTGGACTCTAAATCTGAAAGCCTAGGAAAACACTTGTACCTTTATTGATCATCTGTTACCAGTTAAGCCAGCTATTAGACAGGTGTCTGATTCTCCTGTCCCCTTAGGAACCTAAACCAAAACATCAAGCAGAAGTAAATCCAAGAAACCAAAGCAGTATCTTCAAAGCGATATGCTTGCAATGATATCTTGTCACCCAAGTAAATAACTTCTTGTAGAGCCAGGTACACAAAATCTCTGTTGATTTGCATGGAATTTGAGTATTCAGTGTAACCAAAAATCAATCTTCCTCACCTACATTTTATGTAAGCAAATTTACATCCTAACATATGGACATAATTGTTTAAGTATTTTTAAGGAGTGTGGTCATTCTTTAAAACTCAAATATTAGCCTTGCTTGCTTTCAAGCTTAACAGAGTACGTACATCCTACTGGCATTGTTGCTCTTAGTTTTAAAAATAATTTTAGTTGTAATAAATGTTCCATATATCCTTATAATAACTGCCAAAATGCCATCACACTAACTACCTTTGTTTTATGAGCAGCTATGTTTTATAAGCAGAAACTTAAACCAGAAGGAAAAAATCTGTCACTTTATAATAGCTAAAAGGATGGGTATAGAACATATTGTTTATCTAATTCTTACATTACAGGCTTGTAGCCTAATTTAATCTATTCTTGACGCACAGCAAATGGAACACAGTCATTTTTAAATCATAAACCTCTTGAAAAGCCAGGCAGAGATCTGCTAATGTGTTGGATGATGGATCTCCTATTTACTATTGATTTCTGAATTCAAAACCAATCCATTTTGAACTAGCAAACATTTTTCATATATTTTTAGAAAATATTGAATGGCTCTTAATCAGTGGCAAGACTGTTTTGTCTGTTACTACTCAAAGTAGTTTAGCAACAAACTACTGCATTTCACCAGAAAAATGAATCTTACAGAGGCTGAATCTTATGTGGTATACTTTGAATGAACTCAGCTACCCTTGGATTAAGGGAAAACTGAGACTAAGCAATCCAGATATAGTGAGAAAAATGTTACAGGGTTTATTATGTATAGTGATCTATATAGCCTTCTGTTGTTTTATTATTGTATATTACACACTGTTGTTGGAATCACTGCTGGGGGAGTACTGTATTGAAGCAAACTGGCTACTTAATCATTGCAGTTTTTTCTGTATTATCTATCTCAAGCAGCTTCTGTTACACTTCACTCACTCCTTAAGCTATTTTCTCTTCCTCAAACCGTTCCGTTCCAGTGACCAGTTTCATATATCTCACCCTTCCCTGGTTTTTTTTCCTATATATGTTTGAATGCAGAAAATGCCACTATACTAATCTAATCTCACCTTTGTCCTCCTCGGCCATTGGTTCTGATCTGGATGATATTGAAAGAATGTCATACATTTGGACTGATGAAATAAGGAATGCAAGTCCAAAAGGTTCCTGCAGTGTATTGATGATAGCTTTCTGCTGCAGGTGATTGAAGGACCAAGGAGGAAAGGTGTGATGCTAGACCTTGTATTAACACACAAAGAAAGTCTAGACATGGATGTTAAGGTTGGAGGCAGTCTTGTCTTTAGTGACCGTGATATGTTAGAGTTTAGTACTATTAAGGGAAAAAAAAATATATAGTAAGCAAAATTTCTACCCTGGACTTCAATAGGTCTAACTTTGCCCTCTTCAGAGATTTACTTAGAAGTATCCCATGGGCTGGGATTCTAGAAGGTAGGGGGGAACAAGAGAGTTGGTCAACATTCAAACTCTACCTCCACCAGGCTCAAGATAAATGCATTCCCCCCAAAAGAAAATCAAGCAGAGGAGGCAGGAGACCTCCCTGCTTAGACCAGGAGCTCCTGGAAAAACTCAAATGGAGGAGGGAAATTTACAGTAAGTAGAAAAAGGATCTAGTTATTTGGGAGGATTATAGAAATGCAGCCAGAGTATGCAGAGAATCATCAAGAAAGGTCAAAGCTTTCTTGGAATTTAATCTGGCAAGGGAAGTGAAAGAACACAAGAAAAATTTCTTCAAGTATATCACTCAGAAAAGTAGGGAAAAAGTGAGTCCAATGCTAAATGAGGTGGGAGATACCATAATAGAGGATGCAGAGATGGCAGAATTACTGAATGCCTTCTTTGCCTCAGTCATTACTCCTCAGGCCAGCTCTCAGGAATTCCAGTCACCGGAAGTAAGGAAGGAAAACTGGAGTGAGGATGATTCTCCACGGGTCAGTGTGGATATGGTTAGAGAACTCTTACAAAAACTGAAAACACAATAATTCACGGGCCCCGACAGGGTGCATCCACATGTGCTGAGAGAGTTGGCTGATATTGTGGCTAAGCTGCTCTCCATCAACTTTGAAAAATCACAGGGAATGGATGAGATGCCTGAGGACTGCAAAAAAGCCAATATCACTCCAGTCTTTAAAAAGAGCAAGAAGGAGGACCCAGGCAACTACAGGCTGGTCAGCCTCACTTCCATCCTTGGGAAGATGATGGAGTGGCTCATTCTGAAGGCCATCTCTAATCAACCGGAAGAAAAGAAGGTTATTGGTAATTTCCAAGGGGAAATCTTGCCCGACTAATTTGATATCCTTCTATGAGGATGTGATCAAATGGGTTGATGAAGGGAGAGCAGTGGATGTCATATACCTCGACTTCAGTTAAGGCTTTCGATACTGTTCTCTATAATATCCTCATAGGTAAAGTCAAGAAATATGGAATAGATGATTGGACCATGAGGTGGATTGCAAAGTGGCTCAGCAACAGAGTTCAGAGGGTTGTGATCAGTAGAATAGAGTCAAGTCGGAGGCCTGTGGCCAGTGGTGTTCCCCAGGGATCAGTGCTGAGTCCAGTTTTTTTCAATATCTTCATCAACACCCAGGACAAGGGGATAGAGTGCATCCTCAGCAATAACACCAGGCATCAGTACAAATTGGGGGAAGTCCTGATGGAAAACAGGCCCTTGGAGAAAGACTTTGGAGTCTTAGTGGGCAGTAAGTTGTCCATGGGACAGCAGTGTGCCCTTGCGGCCAGTGGGATCACACAGGGCTAGTGGGATCCTAGGATATATTAAGAAAAGTGTGTCCAGCAGGTCTAGGGAGGTTCTCCTCCTCCTCTACTCTGCCCTGGTGAGACCACACCTGGAATATTGTGTCCAGTTTTGGAATCCCCAATTCAAGAGAACAGAGACCTACTGGACAGAGTCCAACGGAGAGCTATGAGGATGATTAAGGGACTTGAACATCTCTCCTGTGAAGACAGACTGAGAGAACTGGGGCTGTTTAGCCTTGAAAGGAGATGGCTGAGAGGGGACCTTATTAATGTGTACAAATATCTGGAGAGTGGGTGTCAAGAGGAAGGTGCCAGTCTCTTTTCAGTGGTGCCCAGTAACAGAACAAGAAATAATGGATTTAAGTTAGAACATAGGAAGTTCCACCTCAACATGAGGAGCAACTTTTTTACTGTGAGGGTGATGGAGCACTGGAACAAGCTGCCCAGATAGGCTGTGGATTCTCCTTCTCTGGAGACTTTCAAAACCCATCTGGATGTGTTCCTGTGTGGCTGCCCTAGGGGATCCTACTTTGGCAGGGGTATTGGACTGGATGATCTCTAGAGGTCTGTTCCAACCCTAACATTTTATGATTCTATGATTCTATGTACTAAGAAGTAGTTAATGAATAAATATTATAGATTTTAGACTGTTAAAAAGCTTTCCTTGCAGAAAACCTGTCCCCCTCTTGAAGCCTGTTACTTCCTTCTTTACATCTTCTTAACAGTCCTTTCCTGCTAAGACAGTGTCATGCTCTCACAAGACTCAGAAGAGACTGAAAAGAGAGGGCATGCATATAAGAATGTGATTCAGTTCACTAATTAATGGCTCTAATTTTAGGTATCTACCAGGAGATATCTAGCTGTTTGGTATAGTCAATACAAGTTGAGGGTGGGACTGAGTTTTGTAAAAGCAGGTATATAGCAGCCTAGATAATGCCTTCCTTAGAATAAACATCATACACTTAATGCATTTGCAAAACAGACAAATAAACCCCAAAAGGTGAAAAATAATAAGCAATAATGATGGGACACTTGCCTCTTTCCCAGGCTTATACAAATGACATGAATCTTTCTGTTATCCTTTCATTTGCAAAGGAAGGTTTTGGGTCTGTGCATGAAGGACAACAGAATCCAACTGAAGAGCAATCAATTGACAGATGATATGTAAGAAAAGGAAATTTAGCAAAATGTTTCTGAAGTTATCTATCACATCGTATTCAACTGCAGGAGTCAGGCTCTGTCTCTAGAAGGTATTCCATTCACATTTCTCACAGTGATACTGACATAATACTGACAATAAAAGTACCAACTTCTATCCCTAAGTTTAGTGGGGAAATCCCTGCTGCTGACTGCCCATAGTCACCTCATTACAAGTTATAGTCCTTTCAGATAATTCAGTTTTCAAAATGACTGCACACAAGGCCTATACACACTAAGTGGTTGCAGGCAAGCAAATAAGCATGACGAATATTCTGAGAGTGTAAAGGTGTTCTCTACCTTATTGTTAGTTACTTAATATTTGCTTCTAAAACAAACAAGAAATCATTTTGAAAATTCTGTGACATATGAAAATCTTTTAAATGTCAAACCTTAATTATTATTCCTTTTATAAGTTACAGATATGCCAAATTGAATTGATTATATATTACTTTTTTCCTTATGAATGTCATTCTCACAAAAAAGCCACTACATTTTTAACATTGACATTAAACCACATGAAAGAAGTTGTACGGTTGCTTGGTTGAATATTCCTCTATGTCAGTCTACAGAGCAACTCTTCTCTCTACTGTTAAATAGCTGGGGAAGAAATTTAATCCTTATCTCTCAGTTACATAGCTATACTAAAAATAAAGCCAGCTCATATCAGTACTTTCTTTTCTGAATCTTCCAATCGGTAAATACTGAAACACAGGTTTAAACTTTAAAGGATATATGTACCTTAATAATTTGAGGGTTTTTTTCTTAGGAAATTTCATTGTCTGTTTTTTCCTATCCTGCTAACATTTTTTTTAATTTCCTCTCAGAAATAATGTTCCTGAAGTATAATTCACTCAAGTAGTCTTTTTTTTGGTCACAAAATGAAAACATTCAGAATGTTTAAAAGTAGATTGTCAAATTATAAATAGGAAATTCATTTCAAAAGTCATGTGGAAAGAAAAAATCTTTATTAGAAAGAAAAAATCTTTTTCCTAGAGTGACAAAATAGCATGTGTCACACTAAAACACTGGGAAATCATTGTTTCTTTCCTTTTAACATTTGAATTACCTCCCAGAAGATATTTTACAATACCAAATCAATTTAACGAAAAGTGTTCCCCCTAGACTTATTCAAAATAAATGTGAAAGCCTGTGAACATTGCAATCTAGGCAGGCTGAAAAAAAAGTTCAGATAGGGATGTCCTGGATAATAAAGGACAGTTATCTCTTCTAATATGGCTAAAAGTGTCATCACAATTTCTTCATTAACTGTGTGCAAGATAGCATTAGGCTGGACTTGGTTGTCCCTACACATTTCATCCAGCCAATTCTCAGTAGTCAGCCAGTCACTTGTACCCCTTCCCTAAGACTGCTGATCTTCAGTGTCCTACAGGACTCTCACATGTCTCTTTTGTGAAAGGGTTTATAAAAAGTAAACACTTCCACACACTACAGCGACATCATCATACACCAACCACAGCCATTACACCTGGCAGTGCAGGGTTCTTGGCTCGGACAAAATAATGGCAGAATCAGCTGGGAGATGAAAATGTTTTCACAAATTTGAAAGACATAAATTAAACATTTCTCCTCATTAGGAAGGTAATAGACATTTAAAGTGTTATTGAGCTCATTGATGGACCATGACAAATAAACACACAACCTTTTTTCTGCATTTGATGTGCTCTGTGGCAGACTTTTTTTTTCACCCTTAGTTTAGTTATTAAAATGTGTTCGATGGAGATAATGTGAAAGATAATTAGGAAGTCCAACTATATACTATATACCAACCTGTCTTTAAAATGTAGAAGAAAACCTTATATCAAAATTCTAGCTCTTTTTCCTGATTTTGTAGTTTATCCAGGATCTTTAGTCTTGAACCCCAAACCAGTACAAATAGGAACAAGATGATGTTTTTGAAGAACCTAGTGCTGTAGAAAGACTTACTATCAAACTTTGAATCGTAATAGTTTGTTGGAAACCGCAGGAATCATATCCACACAAATCTCCTCCACTCTGAGTAATGTCACACTTTGCATAAACATAAAATATGACATTGTTTGTGGACTTGGAAGCAGGAGAAGAGAGAGTATGTTCTAAATATTTTTCCGTCCTCAACAGCAACATCAGCTTTAAGAGACTTGATTTGGAGTATTTTACTGGCTGCTGCATCTAAAATATTCATATAGGCTAAATTATAGTGTCATGTTCTTCAAAGGTGCTGTACTTGCATTCATAATATTATGATTCTGCTTAGAGATGACATAAACAAGTAAGGGAAAAATGAAAATGTTAGCAATTTTATGAAGCCTGTAAAACCATAGTCGCCATCTATTAATAATTTACCTTTAAACTATTTATGCATATACAGATATTTCTCATTATATGTTGTAGATTTCATTTGACCTTTATTATAGCTCCACACTTCCTTTTTGGGATAATTATTTCTAGGTCAGAAGTAGGTCATGAGCTATGGCTTTTAGGAGCAAAGGACCTAATAGAAAGACATTTTATCTGAAACAATAGTATATTGGGTTAATGGGAACTGCACTTGCACATTATCACAAGAGTAAACCTTTCAGTTTGCTACCTGATTGGCCCTTGATCATAGATTACTAAACCAATATGTGTTGACATGGTCAAATGGTTTAGTCAGTAAACAGAACGGTATTTGTTATTAGAACTTTATTTTTTTTCTGCAAAGAATGAAGTAGTAAAGATAAGATATTATGAGCAGAATGGAAGGACAGATGTGAAAGATGATGAAAGAGAAAACAGAAAACAGAATTTAATGTAACCTCCTTGCCATCATAAAATAAGATATTTAGGTCGAACAACACATCCTGATATTCCCCAATAACAGCATTATAAAGTGACAAAAGTATGTTCTCTTCAATAATGCATAAGGCGCATTTGATCTGCTTAAAAAGAAGTGGTTCTGGGTTATAACTTCAGAAGATAGTTTCAATGAGTTAAGAGAGAAAAACAACATAAAATATCTTTGATTTTTTTAAAATTAATTTTCAAATTCAAAGTAAAATATTTTATAGATTAGCTAGACATTTTCAAAGTTTACTTTGTTGAAAAAGTACAACAAACAGCCATTATGCTTGGAATATATGACAGGTTAATTTGTAACAGCTCTGAGAGAGATGTTCTGCAACATTCATGAATTTGCAAACATCAAATCATGAAAAGCTGTGACTTTTTACAAACTCAGTAGTAGATAAGTTGAAATAGTGATGTCCACTTCTTCAGATCAAATACCTAAAAAATATAAGAAAGAAAAATTAGGTTTTGCATTCTTGCATTCTTCTCCTACCTTGCCTTTTATCAGGAGAATTCCCATAACTTTAGTCATTCTGCAAGTACTGCATGCAAACAGGATCCAGATTATTGTTCTATTAGATTTCCCTCTTTGCTTTTTTTTTGCTTATTAAAATTAATTTTAAAAATCTGCTGATAGTATATAGTAGTTTCAGTACAGCCCACAGAGATAGCTGATCACAAAAACTTTGAAACTAAGACTTTTTATGGTTAGTCAAAGAAGTGAAAAATGTCCACGACAGATCTCAGAATCATCAGTTCTAATGGGACCTGGATTATTTTTCCATTTCATAGAGGTAATCTCTCCTGGTAAAACTAATCTAAATAAAGTTCATCTTGAAAATTTGCTGAAAAGCTAAGAGAACCTATTTCCTGCTAAGTTTCTTTCACAAATACTAAAAATAAAGTATAAAACCAAAATAAATCTATTTCTTATAATTTACTTTTCCAAATACTAATACTGTAATGGTTGTTATATAACTTGATTTGATGATATCAAGCCATATTGGTTCGATAATCTACGAACTAGGAACAACCAGTTGGCAATCTAAGGGCTTTATTCTTGTAGTAGCATAGAAGTACAGTGCCCATTAACCTTAACAAATGCCGTGTAAGCATGTCTGTTGCTGAAAAGCCCCCTGAAATCTTACCAACAGACAAAACAAACATACCAAGAAACAATATGATTGCAGTTACAGTCATCCTATAAATGAAAATTGCACTTACAGAACTGAATAATTGGAAAGCACAGATACATACAATCAGACCTCACAATCAAGTTTTCTTTCCTTTTAGCATTGGTATTAAGATTTGCATTTCCTAATATAATTTAATTTTTATGTACAGAATTTCCTGAAGGGCATAAATACATTTCAGCTCTATGTAGTAGTAATTCAGCTTTAAACCATGCATAAAAACTCAATAAACAGCAGAATGCTATTAGGTTGTATATGAGTTCTGACCTTTCCTAGTTATTTTTCAATATTTTTGAACACTTTTAACAATTAAGAAACATTCACTGAAATAAGTTAAGAGAATCTTAGTCTACTATTTTCTTTAAAAAAATGAATGTTTATTGAATGGACTTGAATTGATAACAGTATGATAGTTCATGCTTGGGAAGCCTTACAATTGTCAGTATGAAGAACTGGATATTGTTTCACTGGCTTAATCATGTGGAGAGTGACTTGCATTTAAGCTTTTCACGACCTTGAAAAGTTTCCCAGAACAATGTCAGAAGCATATTTTTTTTAAATATACTGATGTCAAGCATATAGGCTAGACAAATAAAAATAAAATAAAATGTAAACACAGTGCTAGTAAATGAAACAGTTTTGCTCTTTTTTTTTTCAGTGTTTTAAGATGATAAAAGACCCATAATTATTATTTACCACTTAAAATGCAGTTTTTGTAAAACATTTCAGAAAGAGGATTTATCATTACTGATTTCTTATATAACGCAAACCAGAATTGGAATGGATGATTTTTTTTAATGTTTATATAAATACTCACTGAGATTCCAGATTTATGGATTCTATGATCCTAAGTTGCAAGGATGCTAAGTTCAATTCACAAGCTGTGGTTACGTGTTGGATGTTTTCAGTAGTTTTGACTTCTTTGTTGAAGTATATATTCCTAAATGTAGCAGAACATTTCATGGCAGTTTTCTCTTGAATGTATTCTATATTTGCATATTTTTGTAATTTTCTAATAAAAATATCCAAAACTAATAAAAACCAGCTAATAAAAGATGTGGACAGGCTGAAGAGGGTGCAGAGAAGGGCCACAAGGATGACCATGGGGAACCTGCCATATGCGGAAAAGCTGAGACAGTTGGGTAATTTTAGTTTTGAGAAAAGAAGTCTTAGGGAAGACGTTATCACCATGTTGCAGTATTTAAATGATAGCTACAAAGAAGATAGAGACTCCCTTTGTTGTGGTTCAAGGTGACTGGCACAAAAAAACCACATGATCTCCAGCTCACTCCTCCCCCCAAACTCCATTTTCACAGGGATGTAGAGGGAGAAAATTCAACTGAAAAGGCTCAAGGGTCGAGATAAAGGATAGAAAGGGTGATAATCTACCATTTAAGATGACGGGTAAAGAACCAGAGAGACCTGGGTAGAAAAACATAGATTTAAGTTACCTCCTCCAATTACGAAGTAAGATAGTGAGAGGAATACATCAATAAATACAACTCCATCTTAAATACACTTTGCCCCCTCCACTCCCCCATCTTCTTGCCTACCTCCTCCCCCCAATCAGTGCAAGGGGGTGGGGAGTGCAGTCCATTTGGCCATTACTCATTGTCCGTGGCAGCTCCTCCATGAGAAAGAGGGATCCTTGACGTCTTTCCTTCATGTCACATGGTGTCCCCCTCAAAGGAGGAAACCCTCTTCCTCCTCACAAGTCCATCAGGGCCTTGGATCGCTTTGGACCCATCCCCAGCTGATGCTCAGTCTCCCCTCACTTCTCACATGGGGCTCTGCGTGTACTGCCTCATCCTGGACGTTCTCCTTGCTGTCAGTCCCTCCAACTGACAGGCAATTGTTTTCCTGCCATCTCAGTCACCACAGGGCTTCAGGGTAAGGTCCTGCTCTGGTAGCCTTCTCCTTCTCCTTCTCTGGGATTCCTCTTCCCCTCTTGCTTCTCAGGGTGACATTGGTTTGTTTTCCTCTCACTTGCCCCTCCCCCAACAGACAAACTTTTCAACATTACAGACAGGATAGGTGAAAATGGGACGAAACCAAAAGAGAAAGATAAAACAATAGGTTAGCCTCTTACGTACTTTGATTACAGAGGTGCTGATTGGCCTGGCCCTGGCCAGAGGAAGGTCTAACTCCTCCCTGGTGGTGGGAAAGACTCTCAAAGGTTCACATGAATCTACTCCCACTTTTACAAAACCCCACCAGACTCAAACCCATGATACCTTTTTTTGTAAGGAGTCACGCAGAGGAGATGAGAGGTAATCCTTACAAGTTATTCCTGGGGAGAATCCTACTGGCTACAACAGGAAAACCTTCCACAAGTACAATAATCTGCTATTGGAATAATCTCCCAAAGGAAGTGGTGGAGTTCCCAAAACTGGTCAATTTTAAGATTAGACTGGATGGGGTGCTGGGGTATCTTATCTAGACTGTGCTTTTCCCAGGAAAGGTTGGATTGGATGATCCTTGAGATCCCTTTCAGCCGGATATTCTATGATTCTATGATTTTTCACTACGAACTATTGCAAATTATAAAAATTTTCTTTATTTCTTAGAATGAGTATTTGTCTATGTTATATTTTATTGGCCTGTAACTCAACAGCTCTAATGTCCTTCTTTTATGAACACAAAAAGAGGTCTTTTTTTTCCCTCTGTTTGTACCTCAGCCTTACTGTAATGCTATCTGGAGTTTTAAAATACTTATTGCAAATATAGCAAGGAGAAGCTTATGTGCTCCATACAAATATAAGAGAAATCTTGCTTCCTGGTGGAGTGAGCAAGGAGGCTACAAGGGCTTCCGTCATGGAAGAAAACAACCTGGATTTACATCCAGCTATAAAATTCCTAAGCCCTACAGTTATCTATTTCATCTTTGACCTTCATCAGTCTATTTTCCAAACAAATTTTGAACTTCTGCTCCTTGTGTTGTACTGATGATGGATCCCCTTATCTATATCTAATTATATCTATATGTAATCCATATTTTTTCAGGTATATTTTGTGACATTATTCTTGCATTTATTCAAACTCTCAACACTGTGTTCAGCTGGAAAATGTTCGACGGTATTTAAAAAACTGAATAGATTACCTTATTACTAGAGAAACGTTCTTGACTCAAAATGGACATTGGAGTTATCAGCATGTTTAAGATTTGTGATTTTTGGACAAGACCCTAAAGCAGGACAATGCTTCTCATTTAGTGGGAAAACAACTTAAGAAATATCAATCTCCTTTTCAATCATGTTATAGCACAGAATCTGCTATAGTTACAGTTTATAATGATTTATTAATGAAGTCTGGTTTTGGTTGCTCAAGCATTTTAATTTTGTTTGATCTGAATCCTCTGTTTGACACTGTCAATTATAACATTCTGCTTGATCATTTTTGAAATTATGTAGAATAAGCTGGCACTGCTTTGAGTTGGTGTCAATCTTATTTAGCAAACACAAGTCCATCTGTCTGATTATATATTACCTTTTTTTCCATACTACCTTGGCACATTGACAGGTCCTTCAGTTTTTACACAAACTCATTTCTACTTAGTATATGGTAAAGTATTTCTTTAAGGTAATATTCATTATTTAACTATTTCGTCCTTCATGTATTGTAATCAAAGTCATAGTATATTGGCTTTGTAAAGCTGTATAGAAGAACATTACACAAAGGAATGTCTTTGTTATTTTAACAAAGACACACAGAGAAACACATATGCATGTTCTGGGAAAGTGGTAAAAATATTTCTCTTTAGATGAGTTTATTCAGGAGAATGTTATGACTCTGGAATATGTCATATATGCAAAAGATACTACCAGGGAAAATTATGAGAGTTTTCACAATTCTAAACATACACTCTACAAGATTCTTCTGGAGGCTTTTCATTACAAGTGCAATCATTATTGATAAGATCAATGTTATTGCTGTAGAAATGCACAAAGGACAGTACACAGCATTCATATAGTTTCACTTACCATATCACAGTGTTTATTTATTTATAGAAAAATCTGGATTATTGCCTTTAACTTGGGTTACATTGAGTATCTACACTGATTTCAATTCAAGATGCCTCTTTACTTTAATAGTAATATTAACAGTTGATGCCTGACATATACCGTAGAGGTAACACATAAACTCTTTTACTGTTCCTCTTGAACAACAAAATGTTTAGGACACTCTAGACATTTATTTTAATATGTCAGGTTTTTTCCTCTGTGAAACTGATATTTGCCAATGGGGGAAAAAAAAATCTAACAAAAAAATATACTCCAGATATGAGCTGTCATCTAGGAAATGCATTTTACTGGTTCCAGTTAAGCCTTCTACATGTTTCTCAATTGCAATAGAATGCTCAGAGCACTACGCTGAGTCAAAATGGGAACAATAACCAAGATAACTCCAAGTTGCTTTGTCACCATGGTGACTATGCCTTGGGTCTACCCTAGAAGCTTTGCTTGGCACAACATTGTCAGCTATAGACATTTGGGAATTTTTTAACGATACTGCTTAGACCACCAAAGACCCTAATGTATATACAGCAATTCCGAACAACAACAAAAAAAATCCGTTTCCCATATAACTTATTTTGTGTGGGAAGCTGGTATATACTGCATCCAAAGAAACATATTTTCTTATCAGTAAAAGCTGCATCTACACTTAGAGCTTTTGCTGAGATAGATGTGTTAGCAATCCCTCTTGAGTTTAGACTAGCCCTTAGCAGTATAAAGCAATTAGAGATAATCCTGAGCCTGCCTTAAAAAGATAATGTTTTCTGCAGCTCTTTTGTTCATAATTTTCAGGTGTGTGTTTTTCTCTACCACCCCGGAAGATCATGTAATATAGATTGCATACTGATAATGCAGGCTGTTATCTGTAGGTGTTCCTAAACAATGAATAGTCCGCTGTAACACCTTTCCTTGCAAAAAAAAACCCCCAAACCTACAAAAAAACCAGCAAAAGCTATCTTCAGTCAGGTTTTCTGAACAAAATAACTTGTAACATTTCTAAAACAGAAGTCTACCTTGAGGCTTTTAAACCCATTCTTGGGCACCTAAGGGTGCCTTTCAAGTCCCATTCATTTCAACTTCTAAACTATATTTAGTCCAAATATGGCCATCTTCCTTTAGGCTAGACTGTGCTTGGACAAGAACAAATGGTTGTCCTGAAGCAACAAGGACCCTTACTCAATATTTCAGTCCCTATGGAAGCAAATCTAGGCACAACATCCTCTCAATGTCCCTATCTTACATATCCATATGCAAGAGGTAGCAAAAGGGTAGATTACTAGCACCTGAAGAAGCGCATTTTACCCTCCTGAGAGTATTCCTCCATCACAGTCATAATATTTATGTCTGATCACATCTTCCTCTAGGAATTACTATGAGAAACCTTTGCAGCGCACTGTGTTGGTGAGCAGTCGGGGTTTCTTCTCAGGTCTAGTTTGTTTTATCTGTTTTCTCAACAAAATCTCTCTTTCTGTTAAAGGCACCATGTACACAGTAATAGAAATCTCAAAACAGGGGTGAGCACACTGTGTTTAGTAACACTTTTTTCCCCTAACCACAATCCACTGCCCTTTCCTTTGCTCCATCAGTGTGGTTCTTGGGGGTTCTCTCAGCAAAGACTAATTGTTGGAAAAGCTGTACTCATTGTTCTGCTCTGTCCTTCATTTCACTCTAGGCTGTAACTTTTTATAGTCCTTGGTGTTTAATTGATCCACATCTAACAGAAGGTTTTCCTTATGAAAGTCGTGTTTTCGTTAACTCTGATACTGTGAGGATTTCTGGAAAAACGAGGGGAGTGGACTCTAAATGGTATTTTGCACAACTGCCAGTTGAAGGAGAGAATTATTACATAATTGATAGACCGACTAAGTACATCACTTGCTTTCTCTTGTTTGTCTTTCTGTAACCATGATTCTGGGAAGGTATCCACTTGAACGTATTGAAGGACATGGTGATCTTAATGGACTTCAGTATACGTAATACATTGGTCTTTTTCTCTGCTACTCTCAGCTGACTCATTTAAAAACAAAAGCTGTATGAATAGTCCTCCCCACCACCCTTATTTTTAAGACTGTTGCAAGTTATGCTCTTTTTTCCCTGAAAGAATCAGCTTTAACACAAAACCAGATAGCTTCCTTAGAGTCAACTTACAGTATATACCAAGAGAAAAGGAAATGAAAATATAAAAAGAAATAAGACACAAGTTCATAAAATAACAACAAAATGAAATATCAGAAAAAGAAATCAAAATGTCAGCATTTTCATTATATATCCTTATATTTAGAGGTTTCATTCTGCTTTAAAAACTCTGCAAAGACTAAAACCTGGCATATGAAGTATGACATTGCAGTCTAGAAACAAATTTTTCTCATATATATATATTGGGAAAATTTGTGTCATTTTCTTTATTTATTATAATTGAATGAAATAAAGTATTACAAGTTGGAATTATTTCAGTCTATCATTTCAAGGGGAAGTTATATAAAAGTTTGCATAAAAAGTATCTATAAGAAGAAAGACACATATTTAAGATTCAGGCTTTCTTAGTAAGTTTCCGTTTATACATATTTGGAACTCTGGTATCAACTTTTACATTAGATATTATTCTTATTGTATGTTAGCTTTAAACTAGTCACTGTGGTTTACAATCAAGGTTGTCCTCTCAGTTAAATGAAATGTATGTGTGCTTCTTCCTGGGGTTGTTTGTTCAAGAGAAGAGGAGACTCAGGAGACCTCATCACTGTCTATAATTACCTGAAAGGAGGCTGTTATCAAAGTGGGAGTTCTTCCATGTTACAAGTGACAAGACAAGAGGACATAACTTCAAGTTGCACCAGGGTAGGTTTAGATAGATCATTAGGAAAAATTTCTTCATTGACAGGCTTGTCAAACATTGGAGCAGGCCTCCCAGGGAAGTATTGGAGTCACCATCCCTGGAGATATTTAGAAGATGTGTAGGTGGGGTGCTCAGGGACGTGGTTTAGTGGTGAACCTGATATTGCTGGGTTAGTGGCTGGACTCAGTGATCTTAAAGGTTTCTCCAAACTTAAATGATTGAATGATTCTATGTATGTATGTATGTGTATGTATGTATGCTCACATATATATGCATACATATACTATATATAATTTCAAAATTATTCTTACAATACAGTCTTACTTTATTTTTCTCTGAAATAATCTTGTATTTGACTGCTGTATGCAGGAGATTAGAAAATGTTTCATTATATTATGAACAGAACCAACACGTTTCATACAATGAGCACGAGACTCAGAGATGTGGCAGTTGATTTGCACCTTCTCACAGCAACACTTCTGTACCATATGTTTTTACAGTGCCAAAACAGATCATCTGTCATACTTTGTGATCCACGTGCCAATCATAACTGCATGCCTTAGTTGTGATCTGTCAAACGGTTATGCCTGTCACATGGGGATCAGAGGAAGGAGAAATACCTTGCTGCTATGCTTCAGCTAAAGGAAAGAGGGAATGAGTTTAATGTAGCAGACCACTCTCAGAGGAACTCCACCACAAGGTAACATCACCCATCTGCAAGATAATATTGCTGCATTGATTCACCACTGGAATGTGCTGAAGACAAGTTGTAGTGGCCACTGAAAGAGACTATATCTCTCTACAATCTCTTAAAACTACCATTTACAATGCTTATGCAGGTACACTACAGGACTTTGAATGGAGGTTCAATTTTTGTTGGAATGCCACAGAAGTTTGAGTGTACTGATGCGTTGGCGGATGCAGAAACTTAAACAAGGAATTTGGCTTTCCACAAAGTACTAAGAGTACAGTTTACTGTGCAGACTAATAGATAACTGTTACCATAACCATATATTCATTACTCCCAATCCTTGGAGCACGACAATCAAATATTTCTGCTCAATATGGCAGCTAGAGTTCACAGAGAAGCAGATTTCACATAGGGAATTTTTTTCTGCCCAACAAAAGAAGTTGTATACATAATCCTGACATATCTGGCTATATTCCTGGTTTTATGCTTTGCCAGTAAATATCTCCTTTCTTTGCCTTCCCTTTCCAGCTGTATACATAAATAACAACACTTGTTTTATGATGAATGATGCTTCCCTGGCTCCAAAGTTTTCACTTGAAAGTTTTGAAATTCTGTTAACTACCTGGTGATCAGAATAATCTGTTCACCATGTATGAAACTATCAGTGACTTCACATTTATTCTTCTCTTCTTTAATGTATATATATATTAAAAAAATATGGAGAAAGTAGATGTAGTTTTTAGAAAAAAATATCTTTAAAGGATATCTGAAACACATTTCTCTATGAATGATAAACATGCATTGATATATGACATTACATTGATTCACAATGTCTTTGCTGTATGAGTAGTGCTGTTCTAACCATTCAAAAGAGTTAGGTGAATTCTAAAGAATTAAAAATTCTATTAATGTGAAGATTTAAACTGCTGAGTTTGGTAACTCCGAACTCTTTTTTCAGAAGAACTTAAGTGATTAAAAAGCGTAAATGCTATTGAAGGTCCAAATAATACAAATAATAATAGAATTGTTATGATGTTTCCCAGTAAATGTCTAGAATGCAGAGAGATATTTTAAAGAATGAGAACTGGAATGCAAAGAGAGATTCACAGCTCCTGATAGTGCCAGTATCCTTGAATTGTTATGAAATATAAATGGTCCTTTGATGTAAAATTATAATTTAATATTCACCAGAATACCTAAGAAAAATGTACGGTTTTTTTTGTTTGCCTCTGTGCACTTACGAACTAAAAAAAATCTGCAGTCCTTCTGTGGGTTCTGCTGGTAACACTTCTGATAATTCTACTTACGTACTTGTAATTAGTGACCTGTCCTTTACTTATTAGGGAGATATTTAGTTATTAGAGAGTTATTGGGGAGGTGATTCTGCTCTTCTGAGGAAGGTGATTCTGCTCTTCTGAGGAAGGTGATTCTGCCACTCTACTCTGCCTTTGTGAGACACATGGGGAATACTGCATCAAGTTCTGGAGCCTCCAACACAAGAAAGGCATAGAGCTGTTGGAGTGAGTCCAGAGGAGGGCTACCAAGATGGTCAGAGGGCTGGAGCACCTCTCCTATGAGGACAGGCTGAGAGAGTTAGGCTAACATTCTATGATTCTATGATTCTATCATTGTGCAGCCTGTGAAAGAGAAGGCTCTGGGGAGACCTTAGAGCAGCCTGAAGGGGGCATATAAGAAGGCTGGGGAGGGACTTTATACAAGGGCCTGCAGTGACAGTACAAGAGGAAATGGGTGGAAGCTGGAAGAGCATAGGTTTAGCCTAGATATAAAGAAGTTCTTTACCTTGAGGGTAGTGAGGCACTGGAACACGTCGCTCAGGGAGGTTGTGGATGCTCCATACCTAGAGGTGTTCAAGGCCATGTTGGACAGAGCCTTTAGCAACCTGATCTAGTGGGACATGTCCCTGGCATGACAGGGGATTTGGAACTAGATGATCTTCAAAGTCACTTCCAACTCAAGTCATTCTATGATTCTAGGATTCTATTGATATTTGCTGAATCATAACTACAACATTACTACTTTGAATAAACACCTGGTTAGTTTGTAAATTCTCTATTGCCACTTACTATGTCTTTGTATAGTACCTATCAGCATAAGCCTTTATTGGGTGATATTATAACCTGTGAATTGCATTAATAGTAATTTCATGAATGAATATTTCCTATAAAAGGAAACTGATGATGTGTGACATCTTCCACAACTTCATCCTTTTCACGTAAAGAAATGTGAAATTTTCTTGCAAGTCTTAACTATAACATGATGTCCTCATAACTTGACAGACACCAGACTTTCACAAAGAACTCTCTTCTGTCTTCTTCATGTAAGGAAAAACACAGCGTAAATTAATCTCCTTCACAGCATAACTGAAAGTTAGTGACATTAAAAAAAGAGAGAGAGATTGAAACACTTGCATGCATTGTCTCTAATATATTAACCAGAAACTTAACATTAGTTTCAAGGATCTCAGGGATCAAGCCCTGAAACCTTCTAAAACTGGGAATAAAACAGTTAATTTATGTTTTCTTTCAACAAGATTCAGGAGCTTAGAAATTTAAGACAAAAATCTGACATTTCGAAGTATTTTCCACTGCATAATTGCTTATACCACTGGAAATCTCTATAAATGACAACTTATGTTTAATAATAGATTTAATTTTAAAGTAAAAGCATAAATAATATTTCTGGGCTACTTGAAGGAAGTGGCTGTTGATCTAATCTGAGATGTTAACAGTCTGCCTACTCAAAATCTCTGTTATGTAATCAAGTCTCACTTCAAATTCAATCCCATATACACTAAAACATGTAAACATTCTTGAAGAAACATGTAATATCCTCACATTTCTTCTTTTTTATATTATTTTTTGTCACTCTCATAACTCTCAGCATCAAGCCTCATTGATTCTCTTGCCCACATCCCACCCTAAAATTTTCATCACTTTAGTTTTATATCATGAATGTTGACAAATTATTGTCAGTCCTTCCAAGACAGTTGAGGAATAAGGAGAATTTACATTAATTTTCTTCCCCTGCCAAAGAATATACTACCTATGTTATCCATGGCCATAGTGAAAGACTCATAGGGTCATAGAATGTGTGGTGGGAATATGTCTCAAGATGTTAGATAGTAGGTTACCTTCCTGATGGCATTCTTGATTGTGAAACTTCAGTGATCTGGACTCAATGATGGAGAACTCTCTTAAGAAACTGCTTAACAGTAAGGTTTTTTGATGAAAATTTTAGCATTGTTAGTTTCAAAAGGAATGGGATCAAGCTAAGGTAATCCCAAGACTTTTTTTTTGCTGTAGTCCAGAAAAAGAAAGAAGATTCTTAAGCAGAAAAAATATTGCTTACCTTTTTGTCTATTAGGATTGATGTCTTGCATGTAGCAATCAAAATTAATTGAATCAAAGGGAGTATGTACATTAAAAAATGTTTAAAATTCTAGCTTAACTTTTTAATAGCGCATGTGTTGTTCTTGATAGAAACATTGGATTTATATCTCTTTTCTTAATTTTTTTTTATAAACTAAACATTTTGTAACTAACTCAACATTCTTTTTACGAGGAAAATTTGTCACTTTTTAGTGTCTTTATTTTCTTTTCTGCAACTTATTCTTCTGTAAATTTCCTTATATTTTATAAGCACTTCCTGCCTCAAGATAGTAGGGAAATAGTAGTCGTTTCAGTTAACCAAGATCATTTCAGATTGAAAATCTCCAAAAAGACGTGATTTCCCCACAGAGGTGTTTCAAATTAATCCCTTTCAAACTATGGCAGTGAATTTTAATTAAAGTAGCATTAGTACTCATGTCAAGAGCAAAAACTACTGTAAAGCTCTTTCTCTTGACCTTTGAAATAGCAGTTAACCTCAGCATAAGCAGACACTTGTAACAAGACTGGAATTAGGGGGTACTAATTGTGCTAAAAATCAAGAAGGCAATTTTATCTGACTTAAGCTCATTTGTCATCAGATTTCCTTAGTTGCTTGTCAATCTGTCAGAACGAAGACGTGTGACTAAGCTGAGTCTTTATCAGACTATGCCTCTTTCCTAGGTTCCAAACCACTGAGTTTGTCAACTAGAAACTGGAAACAGCCATGGGGCCTGCAGTGTCAATCTCCTTTATTCTATTAAATGTATAACAAGAAAGTTTTAAAAATAGTTGAACATGTCTTGTTACTACCTATTAGCTTTCACACTCGTATACAAAATTTACTTTCATGTAAATATAAATGTATGTATAAAAAAAAAATCCATGTGTGAGGAAAACAGTATACAAAAGTAATATTCAAGTATTTTTAAGCATTCATGCTATATATATAAGAGAAAAAAAAACCTTCTTTTTTTTCCCTAATGTTTTTCCTGGTCTGATAAACATGATACTATCTACTACTACTGTCTAGCGCTATCTCGAGACTGGTCGTATCAGTTCTTCTGGAACTGGAAAACTGAGAGATATCAGATGACAGAAAACATTTGATACAAGAAGCCAGATTAAGACTGGACCTGTACAGTGGAAAATTACCTCAAAGACAAGTTCTAGGCTAAAAGCACACATAAAAGGGTATTATATCTAAAAAGAAAAAAAAAATACATATTTTTCTGAAAGAGTTCTTCCCAATACTCTTCTACATTTATAATAGCAACTTGAAAATGGCCTGAATAATAGAAAAAAATCAAAGATAAAATCTCATAGATTCTGAAGACATTTTGTACTAGAACACAAAAAGGCAGTAACTATGACAAACATTTATTACTTTGATTACATGTACACGTATGCATGAATTGAAGAAGTGGCTGAAAGTGTTCCCTGAGGAAATAGTCAATAGAGAAATGACAAGTAGTAACAGCTGGATTCAATCACCCCTATAAAGTATATTCATCATATTCAGAAAACTTAGGGAACAGAGAGTACACTCCTTGAAAATTATGTAATTTAGGACTGCCAAAAGGGTCATTCAAAACAAAAACCCAAGAGTCCAACTATGAATCACTGCATAATGAATAAAGAAACTTAGACAAGTTAAAAGACACTTCATATCAAGGAACAACCATTATCACAAGAATACAATGGCCTTAACAAACCTATAAAAATCTTTTTGCCGTAAGATTCTACCATGACTCCTAGGTTTCACTGTTTTTTTTTAATAAGTAAAAAAATGAAGGCTAGTGTTTCTATCAAATATTATTTTTAATAAATCTTAAAATGTTAGTTTAGGCCAGTTTCACGTGTTATTCACTAATTACCGCAAAATAGGTTGAAATTTAGTTTGAATTCAGTTTTTATTAAGGTTTCCTGGTGTTATAATTCCTTTAACAAGCAGGTGAATTATAGAGTACAATAAAGCCTTAAAAAAAAGTGACTATTGTGGCATATTTTCTGCAACAAGAGGAGTGTGATCAGCAGGTTAAGGGAGGTGATTCTCCCCTTCTACTCTGCTCTCTTGAGATCCCACCTGCAGTACTGTGTCTGGAGTCCTCAGCAGAGAGAGGAAAGACATGGACCTGTTGGAGTGAGTCCAGAGAAGAGACACAAAACATATGAGAGGACTAGAACACTTGTCCCATGAAGAAAGGCTGAGAGTTGTGGATGTTGAGCCTGGAAAAGAGAGGGCTCCAGTAGGACCTTATTACAGCTTTACTGTAACGACCCGTAAGAAAAATTGGGACGATTTTTCTAGCAGGGCCTGCTGCTATAGGACAAGGAGTAATGGTTTAAAATGAAAAAGGGTGGATTCCAACTAGATATCAAGAAGAAATATTTTACGAGAGTAGTGAAACTCTGGAATGGGTTTCCCAAACAGGTGGTAGAAACCTCGTCCCTGGAGACATTCAAAGTGTGGCTGAACAGGTCTCTGAGCAACTTAATCTAGCTGGACATTTTCCTGCTCGTTGCAGGGGAGTTGAACTAGGTGACTTTTAAAGGTCTTTTCCAACCCAAAGCATTGTATGATTTTATGAAATACAGTGGATTACAATGATCCAATAGGTATAACAGCAAAAGGAAAAGGAAAAGCTTTTTTTCTTTTTTTTTCTTTTTTCTTTTCTTTTCTTTTCTTTTCTTTTCTTTTCTTTTCTTTCTTTCTCCCTTCTCTTCCCTTCTCTTCCCTTCTCTTCCCTTCTCTTCTCTTCTCTTCCCTTCCCTTCCCTTCCCTTCCCTTCCCTTCCCTTCCCTTCCCTTCCCTTCTCTTCTTTCTCCTCTCTTCCCTGTTTCAGTAGGTCAGATGTTAAAATTCTGCAAAAGACATCAAGGTAGTGATAGATTAAGAGGCATTAAAAGGGCAGTTAAGCCAGCTTGTGGAGATAAGCACATTGCCATGGACCTAATAGAAAAGTTATTCTCTACACTTGATAATGTGGGAACACACTAAGGGCTCAATTCAGCTGCCTAAATACAATTATCTGGTGCCTGAGGTTTCCTGGGAAAGTCACAGAGTTCTGGAGGGTAGCAATTACAGAATCACAGATTCACAGAATGTTAGACATTGGAAGGGACCTCAAGAGATCATCTAGTCCAACCCCCCTGCCAAAGCAGGATCACCTAGAGTGGATCACACAGAAACAGATTCAGGAAGATTTTGAATTGTCTCCAGAGATGGAGACTCCACAAAGTCTCTGAGCAGCCTGTTCCAGTGCTTTGTCACCCTCACAGGGAAAAACCTTTTCCTAATGTTTTTGTGGAACCTCCTATGTGCCGGCTTGCATCCGTTGCCCCTTGTCTTATCATTGGATATCCCTGAGAAGACCCTGGCTCTGTTCTTCTGACACCCTTGACATATTTATAAACATTAATGAGGTCATCCTCACTCACCTCTTCTCCAAGTTAAAAAGACCCAGCTCCTTCAGCCTTTCCTCCTAAGGGAGATGTTCCACGCCCTCCATCATCTTTGTGACTCTACACTGCACTCTTTCAAGCAGTTCCCTGTCCTTCTTGACCTGAAGGGTCCAGAACTGGACACAATATTCCAGTTACACATCAATAAGGTAGAGTAGAGAGGGAAGAGAACTTTTCTCAACATACTAGCCACACTTAATACATCCCAGGATGTCGTTGGCCTCGATGACAAGGGCACATTGTTGACTCATTGTCATGCTGCTGTCCACCAGGTCCCTTTCCCCTGTGCTGCTCTCGCACAGGTCAGTCCCTAACCTGTACTGGTATATGGTGGTGTTCTTTCCCAGGTGCAAAACTACACTTGCCCTTGTTGTATTTCATAAAATTTGTCCCTGTCCAACTCTCCAGTCTGTATAGTTCTCACTGAATGGCATCGCAACCTTCTAATGTGTCAGCCACTCTTCCCAGTTTTGTGCTATCAGCAGACTTGATGATGGTGCACTCCATTCCCTTATCCAAGTCATTGATGGGGAAGCAGGGCTGTTTGGGGAGACAGGACTTCCATAGGGGCATCTAGAAGCCAGGGCCAACGGATGGGAGTGTAGACACAGCGCAGTAGTTTCTGTTAAGACAGCTGAATCCATATGAACATATTCCTGTGATAAAGTTACCGTGCGTCACGTCCCACTCCAGAGATGGGGGAAACAAGTGACTTAGATTTGTAATTCACCAATGGAGTAGACAATGATGAGACAAGTCTCAAGGTCCATATACAAACATTTAGTAATTTGTCACAACATATAGATCTGACTTACGATAATTGATTTTAGTTAAATGACACATTAAAGCCAGACAAGATACTACAACCTAATGATAACCAGGAAAAGACTAAGGTATACAACAAGCTACAACAAGCTGCATGTTACTTAAACGATAACAAGGAAAAAAGGATGTATAACAACTTCTAACAGGCAGTAGTATACTTGATGATTACAAGACAGAAACTAAGTATAAACTAAGAAAGCAGTATGATAAGCCTTGCATTACTCAGTGAGAAAGGAGAAAGGGAAAGAAAGAGAGAGAGGAAAGGGGCAGGGGGTGAGAGATACAGAGATCACCAGTCCAGGTTCCTGCATTGGCCCTCCAGGGAGGGTTTAAGGATGCAGTTGTCTTGGTGTCTTCTCCCCTGTTTACATATTGCTTCTCTTTTTCTTCTGTTTGCTTTCTTCTGTCTCATGTCTTCTCCCTCCTGTGTCTTCTCCACGTGTGTCTTCTCTGATTTTTTGCTTTTTCCCACCTCAATTTATACACACTTTTTCTATATGCAGCCATACAGTATGTCCAGTAGGGAAGCATTTCATTATTTACAACCATATGCAATTGCCTTAACTCCTTGGGATATATGCCATGAGGCAAGGCCATCCTGCCTTTGCAGGACTCCTTCCTTCCTGCGTATTTGAATCAAGCCTGTTTGAGGCATCTGTTTCCTGCTACCCTCTACCACATTCCATTGCCACTTATTGGTTTGCCGCTTATTGGTTTGCCACACAGGACCAGAAACTGGTCCTGTTTTTGATGAAGCTGGGGGTTTGTAAAATGCCAAGAAATATATAAGGCAAACATTCATGCACCTGTCTGCTACACCGTGACAGGTTTCAGAGCAAGACTTCACACGGACCTATGGCTTACTCATCATATGTCATGAACTTTAACTCCATTTTTCCAGTTTTACTTTGAGATTTTGTCAGGAAAACAATTCTAGGAAATCTAGCATTGGACACATGCAGATCAATGATTCATCATCAGAATTAGAGTATTTTTCTACTATACTGAAAGATCAGGTGAATGAGTTTGAAATGAAATAACTTGGAAATGGGAATTATATCATCTCTGGACAAAATTTAACTTCATCTTTCGTTTCTGTTAATTGATGCAAAACATAATTGAAAGCTGGAGCACAAAACCAAATCAAACCAAAACAAAATAAAAACAAAACAAAACAAAACAAAGAACAGAGACAAGGTTCCAATGTTAAAGACTACCTTACCTGAAATATCTGTTTTGCATTTTGGAATACAGTTATGTTTGTCTAAATTCATCTTACTTGTACAAATAGACTCCTGTGTTTGGTAGAAATCTATTTCCTTCACCCTTACTCAACCTTTTCCACTTATTTGCTATAATTATTTGTAAACAGCAAAATCTGTCAATGAGTAGTATATATATATACTTACCTAAACTAGAAGTCTTAAACCCAGTTATGCTGAGTCAACCTAGTACATACATTAAAATGTATCTTTTTTTTTAATTAAGCATATCTATAAATTTGTTTCAGAGCTCCTAGAATTCAATGTATAAAAAGGTAGACAAGTCTGATTGTGAAACCAAAATAAACTCTTAAAAGTCCTAATGCCATGAAATAAATAAAATGGCTAAGTTACACAAGGAAACCAAAACCAGAAGAGTGTCTATAACTTAATATTCTATTTTAAAGTACAGAGCTGATTGCAGAGAAAATGAGAAAGGATGTATACTGGCAATCCTATGACTTCTACGAATGAATTTTGACAATGTTCAGATGGCCTCAAAGATGTTGTTGTGAGTATTTTCAATATTTCATTCAGTATTCATTTGTATTAATTCCTTTCTTTCTTTTTTTTTATTTTTGTAAGCTGAGTTTTGGTATGTGGGATTTTTGAGTGGAAAATGTCATTGGAAACTTGTGAAAAATATGTATTGGCAATATTTTGTTCACCTTCCCCAGCAATGTTGCTATCAATCATAGAAGCATAAAAAAAATAAGAGATTAAGATATTTTTAATAAGCTTTTGTCCCACAGCCTATTCTTCAGTTATAATCACTTATTATTTCTCTTTAGTTTTATTTCCATTTCATACTGTTTGAGTTTCTAAATATAACTCAGAAAAAAAACCAAACAAAACATGTTCCAGGCACTAATTGTAGCTTAGTGACTACTTCAGAATAACATAATGCAGTTGCTATTAAAATGTAATTCAGCCTTTCGATAGACCACTTGTGCCTGACAACTAATTTTTTTGTTGTTCCCTTGGGTAGTTGCTAGAAACAGTCTCCAGTGTAGATCCATCCTCTGACTGAAGCACAGAAAGGAAGAGCTGAAAAATGAGCAATGGGAACAGCTTGCTGATGAAGTTGAATGAAGAGCTAGTAATGATATTGATGACATTACTAATTACTTAGCAGGGAGAATTCAAAATGAGAATTCATTTGTCATCATGATATCATCAATCAGCTTTCTATTGCCTTAGGTAATAGGTTTGTGCTTTCTTGCTGCAGTATAAACTTCGCTGTATAAATCATTTTGTTTTTTATATCTGCACTTCCTAATTTTTTACTTTTTCAAGTCTTATTCTTCCAGGTATTGCATTTTGGTCTTATCAGTGTCCTAGTTCAAAGATTTAGTATTTCATGCTCAAATCAGATAATGAGCTTACAGACCACATAATCCCTACCCCTTAAAACAAATAAATGTTCAATAGATTATTTTAAAAGTCTTATAGTCACATCATCACTGATGCAAAATGGAGCATATTAAAATTTGATTTGTAAAAAGATTCGGATAGATTTCTAGAAATTACAGGAAAAAATATGCAAGTTCCTCTAATTTAGGGATGTAGGATCAAAAGTCATAGTTCTTGAGTGTTTGAGTAGAAATGACCTCTTTGGCACTGATTTAAGAAAATCAGTCTTTTCAAACAATCCAATATTCCTAATCCTTCAGCCTGTAAACCAATATCACAGTCCCAAGAGACTGGAGGCTCTACTATCTCTTCCAAACAGCTGAGATTCCTGGCTGAGCCATCCCACTGGAGATGGAGCTGGCCAGACTTTGCCAGCTGTGCACTCCAAGATTTTCTGCTCTCTTGTCCAACTCGGCATCTCTGTCTTTTTCATCTCCTTTCTGGATTCTTGAATTCCTTTCTTGGCTTTCTCAGCACCACTTTCCGTTTTCATGTGCATACACTGTGATCATTAGTGCTTTTCTCTGAAGTAAGTATAGAGAATATCTGCTCAGTAATGAGGGAACTGCTAATTGTCCCCTTGGAAGTCACCAGAGCTGCCAATGCCTCATCCTACCAGTCCTGTGTCATGGCAGTGGGGATTAACCGGAGGATCACACAGGGACCTGAACAAAAATATTGTCATTGCAGGAGTCTGCTAACCAGCTGTAGTTAGACAGGGAGCTACTGACCTGAATCAGCCAGTACATTGTCTTTTAATATGCTTACAGTACTATAGTCCCATAATATATGAAGCTTTGAGGTACCTTAGAACTCATTAAACAACCTAATGGATCATCTGACAGTTGGAAAGGTTTTCTGTGTGAGTGAATGCTAAAGTAAATGTTTTAATTTGAGGCTATATTATAATTCCATCTCGTTTGCACTGTTTTCTATCATTTTGATTAATGCTGAGATTGTGACTAATGCATAGAAGGAATGGGTGATAATATGCATAAAACTAGTCTGTGGAAGTTCTTACCCTTTTTCTAGTTTGTACATCTAGTGAAAAAAAATACATAAAAATGGAGAAGAATAAGGTTTTAGTACACATTTTCTCCATATATCACTTCTTTTATGAGATGAGAATAGAGTAGATTTTTAGTTAATTATCACAATCAAGAAATTGCAATTTATATACATTTTACTTAAAACAGAGGAAAGTTTAAGAATATTTTTAATATCTAGAAATTTTCCTATGTTGAGTGGACTGAGGAGAATTCAGGTGTTCTGTTTCAATTTTATAACAGTGTCTTGGATTACATGAAAGTCAACCACTGCCATGATAGGCTTTTTCAGAAGAAAGTAAAAGACCTCCATAATACATGCAAGCCACATGACATCTTTAAATATAGATTTTTTTTTATGAATAAACGGGTGTTGTTTTCCCTTCTTGTATGAGAGCGATGTCTCAGTTCCATTGGAGGTTGAATTGTATATGTCATTGGGCTAATATATGCAGTGAGGGTGGTGAGACACTGCAACATGTTGCCCAGAGAAGTTGTGGGTGCCCCTTCCCTGGAAATGTTCAAGGCCAGGTTGGATGGGACTTTGAGCAACCTGGTCTAGTGGAACGTGTCCCTGCCCATGGCAGAAGGTTTGGAACAAGATGATCTTTAAGGTCCTTTCCAACCCAAACAGTTTTATATTTCTATGATAAATTTTGAGATAAAAATGCATTTTGACAAATTACTTTTTATTGTTATTATTTGAACTTTTAAATCTCTCTTCTGAAAACTCTTTTACACACAAGAAAGCAAAATGGCCTTCCCTTTGTGTAATGGATCATTTGGAGCAAGAAAGTTTTCATCGTCTGTAGTTCAGGCTGCAGCCTTGTCAAAGTCCTGTGTTGACAGAAGCCTATCAGATAACCAAAAAAGTAGCAGAAAGCAAGAAATTCTATGGGCCTATTTTGATTTCTTTTCTTCTTAATCTATCAGTAATCTTCAGTCATGTTATTGTGCTAAGACTAGCTTATTATTGCTGAATTTGTTCCTATTTTTTAAACAGAGGTAGCTGACTTTGCTCTTTGAAAACACTCATTCCTTTTTCTCCCTCTCCTTATTATGTCTTATTTTTTCTTTTTACTGAACAAAAAAACTGGTAGTCTAAAAGAGCTGTTGATTAATCTAATGACATTTAATGAGATAAATAGGTGGAATGAAAAACAGAAGAAGGAGAGGCCTTTGATCTTTTCAAGTTATTAAACTAAATGATAGAGGAAATTTCCTTCTCAGTATATGTAAGAAGGTTGCTTTGGCCTCTTAAGTCTTTAATACTGTCAGTTATTCAAAGCCACCTCCCAAGCTTTTAACCTCAAGTTAATTAAAATATATATTACACCAATTGACTTCCATTATTTCAGCATCAGAGAGTCTTATCATGGTGTCATTATCTTAAGTAAATAGATTTGTTTTACATAATGTGCAGTAATTATAGTAGTGTCCTTTCAAAATGTCTCTCCAATATCTCTTCAAATTATTTTAGCCATAGGTAAAGATGAAGAGGTTTTTATATGCATTTCAAACAACCTTTCTATAACTGAGGATTTTTCCCGTCCAAAAGCTTATTCATTCTATATACCTATTTTTATTTTCTAAAAAAAGAATATATGATAGTTATTAATGAAATATTGTACTTGACTTCAATAGTATTATTTCCTGGAAAGCAAGAAAATTTCAAAATGAAGGTCAGCCTGAAAAAAACTCTGAAAGAAGTGTTTTCTCCCAAGAACTTCATAATAGTTCTTAATATCTTCTTTTAATTATTGAGTGTCAACTGATTGCCTAATCGCAATGGATTTTTTTCTTTTCAGTTACGTTGAAGCTCTTTGTTTGTGTGTACCCTTCTTTGATTCTTTTTTCCTTTATGAGGTTTTTACTTAATCTCTTGAAAGATTCTTTAAGGCTTTAATTTTTTTTATTTTGTCCCATGTTGTTATCATACTTCCTTCCCTCCCCCATTGATTTTTCTTCACTTCCAAAGCATTCTAGCCTGCCAAACACTTCCTATTCACTAGTAAAAGACCAGCTTACCTCACCAAAAACATGAGTTCAACTATCTTTACATATTTGTTTGTTTTTCAAAAAGCATGTCTGATCATCTTTATTGCTTCTCAGATTTGGAATAATACTGCAGAAATACTTTTTTAAAATCTTCTTCAGTTCCACTTTTGCAATTCTTTCATATGATTCTCGTGGAAAATTTGACAGCAGATTCTCTGACTGTCTGTTCTTGCCATTGTCTACTGATATGACTTGATCTTTATAATCCTATAATTTCTTCAGGGACATACAGGTATACTGAGGAATAGTTCTCTTGGCTTCATCTTTTGTCTAGATTATAAACTATTTGCCCAAGGGACCATCTTTTTGTTCAATCCTTTCACACTGCCTGGCCTAACAAAGTCCTATTTTTTGTAAGTGTTATTCTGTTACTATAATAGTAATACAGGGCAACAAAATGACTGTATGAAATACAAAGGGAAAAAAAAGAAGAAAAACTTGATACAGCTTGGTGGTAATTTTTAAAATACTATGAAAAAAAGACTCTTGTTTCTGGACTTTTGCTTTATTTTATTCGTAACCATTTTGACTGCATATTTAGAGGTTGTACTGTGATAGTACATATCCATAAGTAAACTGTATTTGTAATAAAAAATGTCTTCTACACACTATGTTCTCCTGTAAAGTAGTCTTGTGTAGGTACTGCTTTTTAACTTCATTGAACTGAACTGCTTTATTTTGACCAGAAAATAAATATATCCATTTTGGTGTTCACACTAGCAAAATTATTAAAAATTAAGGTGGCACACTGAATATTTTTCAAAATAGTTGACACTCAGCGTATATGTTGTATTTCCTCATATTTTTCCAATGTGGCAGGCTGCTGACAAGCACTTACATATCTGGAATCTGATGAATTGGTCAGACTGTGAAACCAGATTTTTGGTTTCAGTGAATTAGTCCGTGATGTCAGCATATGACTATCCTTATGTAGCCATTTTCTGAGTACTTTTAGGCACAAATCACTCCTAAATAATACTTATTAGCACAATATGTTATCTGTACTTCTCAGACGGTCATCTGTTTTTTGAAAGAATTTATGTCATTGTGTAACTCCAAACAAACTTGTGTCTAGGGGTGCTGCTCAGTAGAGCCTGACCAGACAATAAATAAAACTTGCTAATTGTTAATATTAGCCAGTACTTATATAGTATGTTAATCAATTGACTTACAAATTCATTCCATTAACCAATCAAATGGTTAGTGAAAATGCCCTCTGAAGACTCATGAAGCCAACTTTCAGTCCCTGTACATAATTTCTTACACCCTGAAAATTATATTTCACATAATTAAATCTGTAAATAAACAACAGGCAAACACAAAGGAAAACACTAACTAAGATAAAATTGAGAGAAGCACCAAGAAGTGAATTAACCCTAAGATGAATTATATATCTGTTCTGTTTGTTCACCATATACTATGTGTGAAGCTTCTTTACAAAACCTGTGGCTGTGCAGTCGGGATATAAAGGCTGTCCTATTTGCCTTGGCTTGACCAGGAGCCTCAGGAGACAGGAGCAGGTTGCTCTTCCATTGGAAGCGACTAAGAAATGCAGGGGGAAGGCAATGAAAGGAAGGAGAGAAACCTCTGGAGCATGTTTTGAGACAGGGAGCCATACATGCAGTGGGGGGAAGAGCTGTAATGCAGAAAAAAGTTTAAGAGACTTCTGAGAGTAGGAAATGAACAGTCAAGTGTGATACATAAAAGGAAGAAAAAGATTTTTTAATAAGGATCTACTAGGGATTGTGTGAAACAGGCCACACGTTTTGCAATCACAAGTACTGCGCACCAGAACTACTTCTCAAACACGGCTCCTTCTTGGGATGACTTACCTGCAGTTTGCCAGACATCCTGGAAATCATTTAACTTTAGCCAAAGGTTAAGGTTAACAAACATCTGGACAGCGGCAGCCTAGAAGGATACTAAAAGTAACTTGTTAAGTGTAAAACTAGTGGGAACTGTTTGTTTTGCAGTAACACAATGGCCAGGATTTTGCTCACAAACTTCTTCTGGTTCATTATGTTTTATCCCGCAGAACTTAGTTGTCTTTATTGTTTTTTTCTTATAATAATTA
>NW_009731335.1:0-26105 GCF_000703405.1 Apaloderma vittatum | reverse complement strand
TCTCCAGCAGGTCAGTCCCCAACCTGTACCAGCACATGGGGTTATTCTTTCCTAAGTGTAAAACTTGCCCTTGTTGTATTTCATAAAATTTCTCCCTGCTCAACTTTCCAGCCTGTCTAGGTCTCTCTGAATGGCAGCACAGCCTTCTGGTGTGTCAGCCGCTTCTCCCAGTTTTGTGTTATCAGCAAACGTGCCAACAGTGCTCTCTGTTCCCTCACCCAGGTCGTTGATGAATATATTGAACAGTACTGGTCCCAGTGCTGACCCCTGAGGGACTCCACTAGACACAGGCCTCCAACTAGACTCTGCCCCATTGACTACAATTCTCTGACTTCTTCCCTTCAACCAGTTCACAACCCACCTCATTACCCGATCACCCAGACCACACTTCCACAGTTTAGCTATAAGGTTGCTGTGGGAGATGATCTCAGATGCTTTACTGAAGTCCAGATAAACCACGTCCACTGCACTGCCATCATCCATCCACCTGGTTATGTCCTCATAAAAGGCTGTCAGGCTGGTCAAATTACTTCCCCTTGGTAAAACCATGTTGACTGCTCCTAATGACCCTCTTATCCTTAATGTGCCTAGAGTCCTCAGCCACCTCTCCTGTTGCCCATGACTTACCAAAGATGATGGAGAGTGGCCTAGCAATGACTTCTGCCAGCTCCCTCAGCACCTGCAGGTGCATCCCATCAGGGCCCATGAATTTATGTATTTTCAGATTACCTAACTGATCCCTAACCCAGTCCTCATCAGTGAAGGCAAACTCTTCCTTTACCCTTACTTCCTCTGGGGCCTCAAGGGTCTGAGTTGTTGTGCATGTGTGTTTGGGGGATATAGTTAAAATACTTGGCCGTTGACTTATTGTCAATAGTGAAGCTTTGAATTAACACAAGTACTAAAATTGGTTTCTTAAAGTTAAGTGATTTGTTTTGTGTAGAACCTAGCATCTGCTTCTTTCTTGCTCCCTGGCTGTCGACCTGTGTGTTCAGGTTTCCAGCCTGTGGTCACACTGAGGTGCTGGTGACCAAGCTGCCTGCAGAGATGACTGCTCCCAGTGGTTGCTTGTTGTCTCTCCCCATGAGGAGTTATTGCCCTCCTTGGATGTGCTGGGATGACTGACTGCATGGTCATTCTGTAGCCGCCTTCTGTTAAAATTATCCTTCTTTAAACACTTGCTCCTCTAACTCCTCTCTCAAGAACTTTAAGATAATACAGATGATTCTGGAAGAGTCAAGGTCAAGAATTTCTGCCTGACATGAAATAGAGGCAAACTGAAAGGGATGGTAGCTTGAGAGTGGACTACAGAGAAGAAAAGGGGAAAAAATAAGCAACTGAAGGTGACAGCCTTTTAACCTGTTTATAGCTGAATTACTTTTTTATAGAAACCTTACTGAGAGGGATTTAGGTACTTACTTTAGGCTGATTTTTAAGTACCTAATTTAGATTTTGAATATCAGTTCTATGTGACTTATGTTTATGTGATATCGTTGTTAAAAATGTTATGTGATAGAGGCATTTCAAGAACTTAACCAAATAATCTTTAAATAATTTTTCTTGTCCCCTAAAACACAAAGGGAGTGGTGGAAGTGCTTTTCACCAAACATTCTCTTCTCCTTGTACAGTCTATAAGTCTACAGTTGCTTCTGGCAGCATTGCTGGTCTGAATTATTAAAAGCTTTGAAACTTGAAATGACTGTGTATTTGTTTGGGCTTTTGTTGCACAGATGCTTTTGAGGCAAAGGTGCTCTTTTCCCTGACTCTGCAGGCCACTACTGCTTAGAGAAGATTTTTCTCAGGGTCTGCACTCCCTTGTGAGTATGATAGGAAGGAGAAAAGTTGCTACAAATTGACTTCCTAGCCTTGGGCCTTGATACCATACATTTTTGTAAACTTAGAAATTGATATTGGGATTTCTTTTATTTTTATTAATGGAACTGTCAAGAGGTCAGTAAACTTAGATTAAAAATAAGGCTGCCATCAGTGTCCATGCATTCGTCATAATTTTTACATCAGAATTGTATAGGAAGCATATGTGTGTTGAATAGCATCTCGCTGTTTAGACATGGTTTCTTTAATTGATTATGGCTTTCAGTACATACAGGGTTAAGTGAAAAGATTGCAGTAACATCTTGTGAGCTTTCTTCCTTTAATGTGCTCATTAGCAGTGGCAAGTCCAGGTTTTAGCACATGTCAGTAATTTACATTTCATTGCTGAGTGGCTGCCCTTGTTCAAGAGTTGTTTCTAAGCCTGATGAATATATTTGTGTTGGGAATAAACTGAGTAGAAGAATTGAAAGCCAAATACCCTGCCAGGCTTTTCAACGGGTGCCGAAGTTTCCAGTGGGTCACTGATTAGTAATGCATGGAGTAGCAGGAAAATGCAAAGACTAGAAAGGTTACTTCAGGTAGGTTTTACCATGAAACCCCTCTTTCTAACTACCTTTACAGACATTCCTCTCAAAATTCCTCTCTTGGCAGGTCTTCTCTTGATATGAGAATATGTTGTGTTAGATAGACATCCCAAGCAGGTTTCTTGTTCAGAGGTGGCACAGGAAAGTGATTATTTGTGCTAGAAACAAGTGACTTCATGGGCTTCACAGTTTCCTGCTATCAGGTCATGATGGTAGAGGTCCCTGTGAATATTCTTTCTTGCCATTTTTTCTTTGCTTCATCTGATGCTGACTTGTCTTAGCTTGAAGATGTGTGTGGTTGACTGCTGTAGTGACAAATACATGTGTGTAGGGATGCAGTAGCATTGTGGTTGGCAATTGAGATGTAAGACAAAGGTTGCTAGCTTTTGGGGGAAAATTGATGCTTTCATGTGGCAACAGCTTAACTGGGTAATAAAACTGTATGATTAACTAAATATATTCTTGATGGAGTGATATTCTTACCATTTTCCAAGGCACTCCGTGTATTTTCAGAGCACTATGTGGAAACTTACACTGTGAAATTATGCTTTCCTTTGTAGAGCCCTGCATATATTTTCTGTCCGAAAGGATAGGTATTGCTAAATTTACATATGTACACGGACAAGTAAGCATTTTTATTCCAGATGCCTGTTAGGATCATACTGACATGTTCTTCAGAACTCTAAGCAAAGGAGCGCTAGTGCTTACTCTTTCACACTCTCTCTCTCTCTCTAAGGTATTGTGAACACTGTTTATATTCAAGCTACTTATTATACAGTTTGGGGATGGGGAATGCATTAAACATTTAGAATGGGGAAAAACCAGCAAAAGGTATTCCAGAACATTCCTGTGAATAAAAACTGCCAGTTCATTGTGTAAGAACTTGTGAACCCTTTTATAAGCCTATCTGAACATGAGGTGCCTATATTTAAATAGGAATGTTTGGAAAAAGTACAGTAATTTGAATATTTTTCACACACTAGAAATATTTTCATAGCTCCTATGGTCAAATTTGGAATTCCCATTGTTAATTTGCAAAATAGCTACTTGGATTGTCTCGAAAGAGGGATGCCTTTAGTGCTGTGCTAAAGCGTAGAAGGAATCTGAAGTGTTAATTCAGAACCTCAGTTGACTGAGACAGCACCTAGTAGTTTGAGCTTTAACAGGTAGTGACATAATTAGAGATGTTACTGGAAAGACATTTTCTGATTACTAACCCAGACATTTTTCATGGCTGATAATAAACTAGGGAACAATATACTGGGTTTTGTGTTGGTTTTTTTTTTTTTTTATTTTGGCATAAACTTGTGTCAGATGCTTTGCCTTATACTTGCATGTTTTTCTCTACAACCACCTGAAAGGAGGTGGTAGTGAGGTGGGGAATTGGTCTCTTCTCCCATGTAATGAGCAGTAGGATGAGAGGAAATGGCCTTAAGATGTGCCAGGGGAGATTTAGATTGGATATTAGTAAAAATTTCTTCACCAAAAAAGTTGTGAAGTGTTGGAACAGGCTGTGCCAGGAAAGTGGTTGAGTTGCCATCCCTGGAGGTATTTAGAAGATGTATAGATGTGGTGCTTAAGGACATGGTTTAGTGGTGGACCTGGCAGAGCTTGTTTAACGGTTGGACTCAGTGATCTTAATCCATTCAATCATTCTGATTTGGTTCTGCGCTCTGAAAAAGCTGGAGCTACTGCCATCTAAGTATGGAAGAAAGACATTGAGACTAGCAAAATTCAAGTCAAGAGGATGCTCGAGTGGAGCTTGGATGAGAGTGGCAAGAACATAATATGCCTTATACTTGGTTTCCTTTCCCGATGTTCTCTGTCATAGAATATTTGCATCTTTATGCGTTAGTCTCTGTAAGATCAAGCTGTACTCTAAGGCACTATCTGCTGTATGTAGCTGTGTGATGGGTTGCATGGTTGTTATAGGCAGGTGAACTGTTTGCTTTCTGGATCTTGTGAATTTCTGGTGCTTTGGTGCTTTGATCCTTTTCTCAGTTGAGCCAAGAATTGTGGTTTGTAGTTACCTGTATGTGAGATCTGGTAGGAATGGCCTGTTGATGTGATTGCTAGGGCAAGGCTGTTACTGCACCAAAGGTAGATCTCAACAGATTAATAATTATTTGACCTCTGGAACAGGATCTGGCCTCAAAATGTAAAATATGTTCCTGCAGGTTGGTTGTTTTGGAGGTTTTTGGGGAGGGAGTTTTTTGTTCTCTTAATATAAATTTTGAATTGGCTTTTTGTGGAGTGAGAGGGCAGGCTATTGTAAGCCAAATTGGTCTAGTCTGTAACCATGTCTGCCTTCAAGGAGATTTTACTTTTACATATTTGTACATTTTATACATGTTGATGCATTTCTTCTCTAAGCGTCTTGCTTGTCTTTGTCCCATTCCTGCTCAGCTCATGTCCTGCTGCTTCCTTCCATGTTCTCCTTTCCTGCCTTTCTATGTTCAAGAATGTATTGGCTTTTTCATCTAGAAGGCATAGGAAGTTCAGAAGGTGAGTGGCCTTATTTTCAGTAATTTCTATCTGCAAGGAGTGATTTCAGATAGTCGTGTTTGGATTATGTGTCCAGTGAGTGAAGTGTGCTTGGACTATAATGAGTTTTCACGATACCTGACAGCTAGACTCTCCAAAACTCCCTAGAAGGCTGAGCAAATTGCGATTTTTGTTGGCTTATGAACTGAAAGACAGATAACTTTCATGAGTGGCAAAGGTATTATTTATGATATATCATGCTTACCATGACCCAGTGTGGCGGCTTCTGTTCCTATTTCAGATGTTCGAGTTCTCCGGCTTCTGTATGAAACTCTTCTTCACCTCATATTAAATAATTTAAACAGTATTGACTGTTCTTTCTCTTAATTTTGTTTGCTGTTCAAGCCTTTCACTGATGCTTAGAGAAATTCTTGTGCGAGGAATGCTTATGGAGGAAGACTTGAGCCCGAGGAGTTTCAGAATTTGATAAAAAGTATATTCAAGTAGAAATGTTGATGAGGAGTGGATGGAGGGCATGCTGAGTTCTGCTGTTACATAGGCTAGCTCTGCTTCTTTGCATACCTATACCAAAAAGTGTATGTGATAAGAAAATGTTTCATCTATACGATTTTGGAACACTTCACATGCTGGTTAGCTCAGTCAGTTGAGCGTGGCGCTAACAATGCCAAGGTCACGGGTTCGATTCCCGTTCGGTCCCCATGTGTTGCCTGATGTAGTTGAGAGGTGGTGTCCCTGGCGGCAGGGAGGCTGGATTAAAATGATCTCTAAGGTCCCTTCCAGCCTAGGCCATTCTATGATTCTATATTAATATTGTGTTAGGTTGTGTAATAGATTATAGTTGTACTTTTTTTTTAACACCTTCTTTGTATTTAGTTACTTCCAACTATACAAAACACTTTTCTAGTCATTTCAGTGCTTGATAACTTCAGGGTTCATTGCCCCTGTACATTTTTCAAATTATTAGCTTCCTAATGTATACAGCTTTAATTTACCCCCTACTGATATCCTTAAATGGGTTTTCAAGAATTTTGAAAGTGGACTACTATAGTTGTATTTCAATGTCGGTCTTGACTGACGTAGAATTTCTGAAGTAGACTCCACAATTAAAAGGATGAGAGGTTCAAACAGCTCCTACAGCAAGAAGCTAAAGATTGTCTTGAAAATAAATCTGTATTTGGTTTCCTAGAGTGTTTGTGCTCTGCTTATTTCTGGTGACTTGCCTGTTGCTTTTGTGAGTGCTTTTCCTCTCAATTGTAATGTAAATGTGTTAAGTGCAGTATCTGTTCTTCTAATGTCAAATATTTAATGCTAAAACATTTACTTTTTTAAAAAAAGTAAAAATCTGACACACTGCATACCACACAGCACACAAAGAATCCATAGGAGACAGCTTAAAACATTGAGTACTGATACGGTATCCATGGCAGTGGTGTTATGACATACTTGCTTATTGTGTTTTGAATATGCTTCAGGCTATTGCTTTAGCTCCAAGTGCCAGACAAATTCAAAGAAAAACAGTTCTGTAGTTACGATTTGAATTTCCCATCACAGCCTTGAATTGAAGTAGCAAGGATAAAGTATCTGCAGTATGTTCATGTGCGAAGTCTATACCACTTCAAGTTGTCTAGCATTCTGCTGTGATTCTATGGATATAGTATTTTTCACAAGGACTTTGACACTTTGATACCAGGCATTCTTCTTGCAGTTAAACACAAATCTTATCTTCCCTTCTCCCCCTTGAGTCTCTTCTCTGTTTTTTTTCCCCAGTTTCTGACTACTGTATGATAAAAAAGAAATTGACAAATCTTTTCGTAGCCTCCACGGAACTGGAGGCTAGGAAATGTGTGACCAAAATTTAAAACCAGGTAAAAAGCAGTAGAAGGTGTTGGTGGGGAACAAACCCACCTCAACCAACTCCCCCCCCCGGCAAAGTTCTTGTCTGTGTGTTAAGATTCTAGTTCTACTAACTTCTCTAAAGCCTGCATTATTGTTTAGGGCAGGAGTGGTTTCCTATGTTACTCCACGAATGAAGTACTTGCAGTGCCGAGTATTCTTAGTGTCATCTAATGACACATAAATCTTGATACACAGTACTGTAAAAATGCAGTCGTCTAAAAAGCAGTGAAAGAAAGCCTTTCTGAATGATAAAATACTATTCCTTTTTAAGGACTTCTAGTCTAATGTATTTGTATCTTGCTCTGCTAAAGTGCAGCAAAATCTGATGATTGGATTCTGTTCTAGGAATGCCAAACCTTCCTAAAATACTTGGACAGAAAAATCTACTGCGGGGATCAATTAGAGGAGTCGAAATGGGGAGGGAACTTGGCAATAGAAAGCTAGATAATGATTAGATTTTAGCCAGGGTACTTTGTGGCCTGTGTTCTTGTCATAGCTGAATGCCATTGTTAAAATGGATGAAGTAATTAATGTTGATATTATGAGTTTAAATTTAAACTTTTCCTTACTCTCCTATTTATGTGTTTTGATTTTTGTATTCCCTTAAATGAGAAGGTAGCTGGAGTTGGGCCTTTGTTACTGTCTTACAGCCTGAAGTTTCACATGCACGTTGGACCATATTCTGACGGTTCGAGTCAAAACTGCAGGTATCATTTTACTGTAGTAAGTTTGTTAATTATGCCAAAACTGAGACTGATCAGGTATGCTGTACAATTGCAAGCTACAGCCTGAATCTAAGTCTTAAAATTGTTGCAAAGCTCTGGGATGATGACTTTGAGGTGGACTTTGGAGCAGTTATTTTGTAAAAAGTAGAAAATAACAAAGACCTTCAGTAGACAGAAAAGGAGAAACTGTCAGGCATTGAATTGTGTACTCGTAAAGGAATTTAGCATTCAGCTACATTATCTGCATAGTTGTCCTGGGTTTAGCTAAAACCCAGTCCTGTTTAGTGATTTTTACTTTTCAGTTTAGTCTCTTCTAAAAGGCTATGTTTTCTGCAGTTAGCAGCAGGTTTTTGCATACAGTGTGTGCTACCGGCAGTGATAACACCTGATGTTTACAGTTACTGCCTGGGACTGGGATGCAGAAAAGCTCTCGCTGGTATTTATTCCTGTAGTGACCAAGGCCACTGCTGGCTCTTGTGTGCCACGCTGGGGGTGCCGGGTAGTAAAGGGGGGTCACAAGGAAGTAAAAGGTTGCACCTCCCGGGGGTAATAGACAGGACAGGTGACCAACGAGAGTATTCCATCCCCTATATGTCATATTTAGTATAAATTGAGTGATCACGAGAGTTTCGTTCCCTTTTCTGCAACGGCCGGTGTCCAGAGAGGACTCCATCTGACCTCTTGCTTTTGATCCGGATTCTGAGTTCCTGAATCCAGCTCCCTGTATCCAGCTCCTGCCGCTGCTGAGCCTGGAGCTGTCCCAGTGCCTCCTGCTCTGCAGCATCAGTGGGGATTGATATCAGGGGAGGGAGTCGGGTTTGATATCAGGCTGTTATCTATAGTTGTGTATAGTTCTTTACTTTTATCATTCCACTATTATTTCTATTATTGTTTCATTAAAGCTGTTCTAGTTTTTTTTTCTTCTCTAACCCTTAAGTCTCTCTGCTTTATTCCGTTTTTCCTTCCCATTTGCGGGGGGAAGGGGGTGGTTGGAGGGCGTCTGTCTGTGTTAGCGGTCGGCCCAGCCCTAACCCACGACAATAGTAATAGTCAACAATGGAGACACTTTCTTAAAACGAGGATCCTGTGTGTTATCTTTAGGAGGTTTTGAAATTCTGCTCAAATGTGTTGCTGTAATTAATAAATAAATAAATAAATCCGAGTTCTTTATAGGCTGCAACTTTCCATTACTAAGGAAGCTGGCATTTGCTGGGTAATGTTTCTGCACAATAATTAAGGATCACAATTCTCCATGTTGTTTTTAAAACTTAAACTGACTATTAAGAAAGCATATGTGAACATCTATGTATTCCTCTATGGATTACAAAGGCATATCATAATATGTACAAATGATATATGTATTCAGGCCAAGAGGACCAAAAAAGGTTGATGTATTAAGCATTGTAAAATATATTAAGCATTGTCAGTTTAATTTATATTCAGAGATTACAACCATGGGTTTCAGACTTACTGTGGAACTGGAGCTCCAGGTGAGTAAACCAGCTATCCTTTCACCTGTGTGTTCAGTTTGTTGATGAAAAGGTGTGATATGGACCAATTAGAGAATCATCATAAGACAGCAGAAGTGTAAAATACCTAGAAGAATAAGTATGCTTACATAAGCTGGCTGAAATACAATACATTGGGAAAAGAACTTGATCTATAGGACGAACTTTATTGTAATTTTGTAAACAGCAAGAACTCTTGTATGAACGATTCGTGTACCTGCCCTGAAGAAATTTCTTCTTAGCACAGATTGCTCTATGTGCTTTCTGATGTGGTGGTGAAGCATACATAGCAATGAAAACATAGTCCTGTAGCTGAACTAAAATTTGTAAAGAGCAAAGATAGAAACAGCTAGATTTTAACATTAGTCACATTTTGCCTGTTCAACACTTAAATGATGCTCCATTGTTTTTTTTTCATTATTTTAAATGTTAATGGTAGATGTTGCAGATTACAGTGAGTGTAATTATGTTACAGTATCACTGATGTCTGTTGGCTTTATCTGTGTTAGAGCAGAATCCAAAGAACCCAATTACACTCACTAAATCCCCATTGTGCTAGATGTCACACGCACATGTATAGTGAAAAGCTGGGCTGCACCTTTTTCCCATCCTTCCAATTCTGTTAGCGGTTGAAGAAAAAGAAGTAAGCTAAAAATAAACAAGGAATAAAGTCCTGGTACTCTAAATGGGAAAGTCTTAATCCCTGCATTCGCAAAACAACATAAAGTCACCCCCTGCCCTGTTCTTCTAAAAATGGAGAAATGCAGGTGGTCCTTATGGCCAGGCAAACCAGTACTCAAATACACGGGCATTTGTCTCCTATTTTCTAAATCATCTGTCAGGCTTCTCCAATGGGAAGTCTTGTGCAGTTTCTGTATAGTAATTTTGCAGCAGAAACCTTGTTTGAAATACGAGCAACAAAGAGCAAGAACTTTCTAACTTTAAATAGTTTAATATTTACTGTGCAATAGCTTAAGAGACTACTTAATGCAACTTTTTTTTTGCTTTCTTAATGGATAAACTCTTGATATAAATTCATAAAAACCTGCAGATTAGAGGTCTGGTTTTTGCACTGTAGCCCTTAAAATTAGATGGTGTAGCTCTCTGGAAAGAATGACAGTACTGGTCCTCATTTCTGTGTTTTTGGAACTTGCCCTTCCTATACATAATATTTTTGAATTCTTTCGAAATGTATTTATATTCAGAGTGAAAATTATTTATTCCAGACATGAGTTAATGAATTCCTTATTTTTACATTTCTTCGCTGTATTGAAAATCTTGGGAACTAGGGTCTTCATTCTTCCAAACAAAGGTCCATCTTAAGCACTGGATCTAATTCAAAGCTATTTTCTATTAATCTGAGTATCTTCTGTCAGATTAACTAATTATATATTTTTTTTTCCTAGCTAGTATCTCTAGCTCTTGTCAGTACTCATTTAGTTTTGAATTTTGTTTCTGAATTTCTGATTTTTGGAGATGAACATCAATTTTACACACAGATGCTAATAAATACACTCTTCATACTGTGTATTTTTTTCAAAAAATATACACAGACTGAAATTTTGACATAGAGGAGAATAAATTGAAGCTGCCTCTAAGCAGTTAATGAAATCCTGTATTAAGATCATGTACAGACATCATCTTGGCATCATATTTAAAATAACGAAGTATTTCCCACAAGAAGTGACGATGCTTATTGTTTTAAAACTTTGCCAAGCTAATCCTTTAGATTCAGGATATCATGTTTACTTGGCATCCATTCGAGACTTTTTGTATGAGAAGATTCAGTAGTGCCTTGAGGATGAGGCTTGGGGAAGGAGTTCTGCTGATGGGGAAATGTTTTTCAGCAGTATCTCTGAAGCTTGTAATAATCTGTAATTTGGAGCGGGCTCCTTCTGTCTTTTACCTGATGAAAGGCATCCTTGTTTGGGAATTGGGAAAAGATCTTTCTTTTAACAAGTCACTATCACCAGTGTTAATCATTCACAGAATCACAGAATGTCAGGGGTTGGAAGGGACCTCTAGAGATCATCTAGTCCAACCCCCCTGCCAGAGCAGGATCCCCTAGGGCAGCCACACAGGAACGCGTCCAGGCTGGTTCTGAAAGTCTCCAGAGGAGGAGACTCCACAACCTCTCTGAGCAGCCTGTGCCAGTATCATTCTAGATATTTGAATGATGCGACCAGTTACTTTTTCGGATAATACAGAACTTGCATGGTGAATTCCGTCCTGTTCTAGCCTCTTCCTCCTGGGGCTCCTGAGTGAATGTTTCAAGTCCTACTGTAGCTCATGCTGCCAGTGCTCCTGCAAACCAAAGACTGGGAGCCATGATACTCTCTTCCATTTTGTGGATATTTGTGCAAAGGTGCAGTTTCACAATCTCAATAAATTCAAATTTTCCTGCTCTTGCAAAGAGATGTTGGTCTTGGTCACATGTTTCTGGTCTCAGTCACATATTCCTTTTTCTTGCACTGGGGCTGCTGTTTATGTGCTCATCTAGAGCAAGCTTAAAATAAATATGGAAGAAGTTAGTGCTAGCACTGGCAAAATGCAGTGGACTAGGTGTGAAAAATAAAAAGCCTGGAAATCAGCATCCCATTTTTGTGGCAGAATGTGCGCTAAATAGACTTGGTTGTCATGGTACAGTGCTTGTAGCTGCTGGCAATTAAATGTCCTGTTCATTGTCTCTTTGGCTGAGCCCATCAGGTCAAGGTTTTTACTGCTGCACTGAAGGGACTTGGAGACTGTAAAATCTGACTTTAGAGAATGACAACGTGTTGGGTTTGGAGTTACTTTGGCATCCTGAGTGCAGTTGTGCTGTGATGCAATTCTTTGTTGTTGTGGGTCTCCTTGTGTCATTCCCTCTCTTCTTGGGTGTAGGAGGTAGGTGGTGGGCAAGGGAGCGGATTCTGAAAAGGTGTCTCTAAGACAATTTGTTTCAATCCAGGGTGTATCTGTCACAGATATCCTATATAATATTTGAAGAGTATTAAAAAAGCAGGATAAACTTTTCTGGTGTACTTTATGTTCCAGATAAAGTTACAGAGTCACTGTATTCAAATTAGTTTTTTGTATAGATCTGTGTTTGTTTTTTCACTGCTAATCTCTGAGTATATTCTGTCTTTAATTTTAAAAGATTTTTTTTTTTTGGTAGCTTTGAGGAACATCAGCTATCCACACATACTTTTCAATATCCAAGTCAAAAGAAAACTGGTTTGCTAAGAATTTCCAAGTAATTCTTGCTCAGCGGGATAAACTAGAGGTTGGACTTCTGTAATTTTACTCTTTTCATATAACTTAGCTGAAATACTAAAATAGAAGAAGTTTTCCAGGGTGCTGTGGTCTTATTACTGTCTTAAACACACCTAAGACATCAGCTCGTGTTTATTAAAAAAACAAAGGCAAAACAACAAAAGCAAAAAAAAAAAAATCACAAAACCAAACCAGGAGATAGTTGACTGGTCTCTGTGTGTTTAAGCTTCTCTCCACCCCTCCCACTTTGCCTTCTCTGTTTCTCTGTGGGGACCTTTGAAAAGAAAGAACGGTCAATTTTTCAGAAAGATTTCTGTTGTTTAGTAGGCTGTTTTCTTCTACAAGCTGAAATTTTTGAAATTTAGGCCCTCATCCTGCAACTGTTTAAGCATACTTAATTTTGAGCACATGCTTATTTACAAGATCCAGGTTTGTTTGTCTAATTACTTTATAGCACGAGTGAAGCCAGACTGCCCAACTCTGAGGCCCATCTGTTGGGAGGGAGGAACTCAACTGTGTATGTTCCAAAAAAGCTGTTCCAACCTTAGCCACCAGATGAAATTTGTCTTTCATATCCAGAGGAGACAGTATTTGGGAATACATGCTAGACACTTTTGTCATAGTACAAGAAGGATAACATACACATACTTTAAAAATAGCTTCAAACTGTTACAATGCTTGGCAATGTTTGTGATCACATGTAGTTCTTCAGTTTTATGCGTAAACTGAAGGCAAAAGGCAAGAATATGTGAGAGTAAGAACAGGATTTGGTGGGAAATCCTGAATATGTGTAAAGAGGTCTTATTACTTAAAGGTAATAAAATCAGGAGTAATATTGTTCTGCTAAGTTTGGTTACAAAGTACCTGAGCCTTTTTTCTGAATTTTAGTTGAATATTCACAATACAATCACATCTCTGCTTTAATATCTAGTGTAAACTTCATGTAAGTTGAGCATAAATAGAAATTAGAGGGAGAGGTATGTATGTTGACTGTTAGGACATCCAGAAAAAACTCAGCATTTTCTTAGAACCCTTTCCAAAGGTAGGAGGAGAAAGAAATCAGTGAATTTTTCATTTACTTAAATGCTGTCTATTGGAATTATTTTAGTGGGCAGCTCTAAGAGCTAGTTGTCTTTCATTACAAGATAATTAGTCCACAGTTTTCTCTGAGGAACTATGTGTAAGATTTAAATAAGAACATCTTCTAACAGTAATACTACTACACGCATCCTTTTATGGATAAATAGTGAAGGAGGTAAGACAGTAATGCTTAACAGAATTCTGTGAAGGGTTATTTAACTCTGGCTGTGTTGTCTGACATTGCTATCCCGTGTGTGTGATAGTGTTTGCTCAACTGAGGAGAGGCTATCACAGAAATATGTCTTCACCTCCTCCCTTTCTCTGTTTGTATTTGCTTCTCCCAAGTGCCTCCATGCTGATGTGGGTGTGGAGAGTTCCGTCTTGTCGCTGCTTGTCCCCAGCTGTGTCTTACCAGCTCTGTGCTGTATCTTGTGGTGATGTCCTAATGTAATTGGCAGAGCTTGCCTTTCAGAGATGGGAACCTTTGGATGGGTTTTATTTATTTTTTTTTAAAAACCAGTTAGTTCATTGAGCTAATGGGTATTACTTTTGTCTACAAAAGTAAAGGAACAGCATACTTCAGTGCAGATGGACAAATAAATTGCCAGAGACAGCAGCGCTGCCAGTTATTAGACAAGGAAGATCAATATGGCAAGTTTCTGCTTTCTCTTGAAGAAATGAATGGAGTGAGACTCTGTAGGAAGATCTGTGTCCCTTGAACTCAGACATGCTAAGAGGGTCTTGTGGGTTTTTTTTATTATTTTTGTTTTGTTTTTTTTTTTTCTAATGAAGATTGTGTCAAGTTCTCTATACTCTTGATTGCTGCAACCCTCTGCACCTGGCCAGTGATGATAATCTTCCTGATATTCTTCACTTAGGGCTATAGGGTAGATGAGTTTGAAAGGGACCTCTGGAAACATGGTTCCTCTCTTAAAGCAGATTCAACTTCAACTGCTTGTTTAGGGCCCTATCCGGTTGGGTTTGGAATATCTCCAAGCATGGAGACTCAGCAGCATCTCTGGGCTGCCCAAATCCTATATTTGATCACCTTCTTCCAGTATCCCTTTCTGTTGTATGTTGCAGACAGCTTGCATGTTGGTCATCTCATCAGTGTTGCCATGGCACTCCCTCTGTAACTCCCAGTTCTTTCCTGTTAGTGACTCTGCCACAGGCATCTCTGGTCACAGATGTGTTTTTCAGTCATCTTGCCTTGTTCAGTCCTGCCCATAACTTCTTTTTGCATGCTTTCCCCTACATACCACATTACATGTCTGGTGACAGTGTATTCATTGACAGTTGTTACTATTGCTGCTATGCGTTCTAGTGACTGTCCTTCAAAACCTTCTAAGCACCCCTTCACCTGTAGGTGTTTTTAGCAGATGTGTTTCCTGAACTAATGGCTGTGCAGCTGCATGGATGCTACTTGCAGTGTGAGAGTCAGGAGGAATTGAGACCTGGGGTGGGGATTCTGTCTTTTTTTTTTTTTGGGGGTGGGGGTCAGTACATTGTCACAGTTCACTTCAACCTGTGGGACAACATCCTGTCCTTGGGGTTTTATAATTGCTTTAGTCTTGAGCAACTGTTGCCTCAGTGCTACTGTTCCTTTACTTGTGTGGTTAGGCTTTTTTTTTTTTAAATTTTTTTTTAACTGCAGAGTCAGTATGTACTGCCTTTGGTAGAAGACAGTGTATTGGTTCATGAATTAAATCTAGTTTGGAGCGGAAAAAAAATAAACGAAAGCACAAACCAACTCAAATATGTGCACATGCTAATATTATTGCTTTGCTGCTTGTTTAGCTCTTAACTAATGTTTATTAATTTGATTGACAGATCAGTATTTATTTTTGAATAAATATGCCTATTTAGTGTATGATGCTGTCCTTCTGATTGTCAGAAATTAAATCTAATGCTGTTTAATGACTCTCTTGTGCGGAAAATTAACTCCAGTTTACTAACAAGATGCAGATGCTTCTAGCTTTCTGAGGTGGACTCGTGGGTCTGCTCTGCATCTTGTGCTGTAGATTCTGGCATCTTTATAAATTCTCTCTGAAGGTCTCCAAAACCAGTCTTTAGCAAATGCTTGCAGATGGCTACATCTACTGAAGAAATGCCACCTTGTCTTCGAGCTTAGTGACAGCAGCTATTTGGTGGGAAGTTAGTGGCCTTCATTTGAGAACAGGCTAGATCCTAAACTACACTGGCCAGCTGAGAAAATGCAGCTGGAGATGGGTGGAATGGAGTTATCAATGTTAAGCTTTGGTCAGGGCAGTGGCCTTAACTGCCTTGTCTTTACGAAAAACATTGAATAAGGAATGTGTTTGAGAAATGACATTTTTCAATGTAGCTGTGTGCTTCCCTTGACTCTGTTTCTCTCAATGCAGAGCGTTTATTCGGGAGTTGATTCTATAGTAGCTTATCTACTTTGCTGTCAGTACCAGTCTTCCTGATGCTTAATTCATCACTAAATTCAGGATGGTGTAAACCTGAACAGTCATCCAAAGTGTAGATTTGATTTCTGAATGTGCAGCATAAATATAATGAAGGTCACCTAACTATGAAAGCATTGTGTCATGTCTGGAAAAATACCAGACAGACTTTTTTCAATGTGAGGTTTTTCTCTTCAGGTTCAGATTTATTAAGTGAGATTTTTTTTTTTTTTTCAGGCATACAACTAATAACCTTTAACTGAAAGCTCAGTGTAATGACTCAATAAGACAGTGTTAATTTTGCATTACTTGTTGAGTTCTGAATGCATTACATCTTTCCCCCTCTCCTTGAAAAACGCAAGCTAAGGCATTGCAAAGTGCTCACTAATCAGACTATTTGCTGGCGTTCTGTATTCTTTTGAAAAGCTTCACATGTATCTTTAGGACAGGAGAAATACGATGACTGTATAAGGTATATCTTGTGCTGATTCATTCCATTTATCTGCTCTAACGTTCAGGTTTTTGAACTGCTTTGTATTGCTCTGTTTGTATTCTGTACTGAACTTTGCTTGATATAGCAAATTTTCTATATGTCATAATGTTGGATCCTTGGTGACATGAAGTATTGGTGTGAACCTGTTTCTACCTCTCATCATTCTGTCCTACTTTTTTGCTGTTAATGGCTGGTTTTCACGTGGAGTAATGTATATTTTGTGTTAACCATCTCACTGAGTGTTCTTGGTCAGGCTGAAAACTTTCCTTCCAGACTGAAAACCAAACGACCTGGAAAATAAAGTGCCGCTAAGTTTCTCTACTGAAGCCACTGCAGTAACTCCAAGTGCTTTTTTTTTTTCACTCCAAACAAAAATACCATCTAAGTTAGAATTCTAAATTTCAAAAAATGTCGTCAGCTAGGAGTTGTAGTACTCCTGAAGAATAAACTGCATTTGATTGTATTTTGAAATAAAGTAGCTTGATGTTGGTGTTTGGCTATTAACTGCGGCTCAAACTTATTCTGTAATTGGTAAGACGGACTTATACGTAGCACATCAAGCAAGGCATCTTTCTTACCTTCCTGACGTGCAACACTAACACATTACATTTTAAGCCAGGAGCTTGTATTGATAATTAAACTAATGCTGCTTTTACACCAGGCAAAATCTTCTGTGGTCATGCAACTGATTGAATTTTTTTGTTACATGAAAAATGAAATGATCTTCATGATGCTAGATGATTGAGAAGACTACGATTGCACTTGTTAGTGTTTGCCATTTCCTTTGTGCATACCTGATTTCTTCTCTTTATCTCCATGTAATCAGCAGCTATATCCATTTCCAGGATCTAATTGAACCTAATGAAGAAAAAGGTTGGGCTGTTAAGCTTCCACATTCTCTTGCTCTTTGTGCTGCTCATGGTGCTAAAAAGAGATGAGTTAACATAAACCTGAGTAGGCTGTTTAACCTTCTTTCTCTTCTGGAAATGTAGATGCAATAACATTTGCAGCTGAAAAGGCTCATTCGCAGTTTCTAATGTTTAAGGATGCAAATGAAGCATTTTGTCTTTTCTGTCGCCTGGAGGTGTTAAGCAAGGAAACAGAAAGAGGTTTCTAGGATTAGTTCCACAGATTTCTTTTATCATGTAAAAATCAAGGGTAGTTTCAATGCCATGAAATGAAGAAAAGCAATATGGAAACCATCCAGAGAAAATTCTTAAGTTTCGTTTGTTTCTCCCTAAATTTTCTGAGTATTCATTACTACCAATACAGACGAATATTCAAACTTTTTGCAACACAACCAGGGTAAACTCCTGTGCATTGGTGATGTGTGTATGTGTACACGTGAGGAACATTTTATAGGTGATAAAGTGACTCATCATTGCCGGCAGCATGTCATAGAAACTACGGTGTGTTCAAATCTTGTAGTTCATATTTGAGAAAAGCTTAAAAAATTTAGATAACTTGATATTGCATTTGGGTTCTGGACAAAGATGTAACAGGTAGATCACCTGCAGCTTTAAACTGTTTCAAAGTGATATTGTCATGTGAAACTGCAGCTTGATGATCAGATCCAGAGTGAAAACATGTAAGTATAGAGCCCCAGAGGTACTTGTTACTCTCGCAGTGTCTTGTAGCTTTGATTCATTGGAAAAATCTGCTTTTGTACTTGTTTTCACTTGCAAAGGTAAGATCTGGAAGCAAAATATATATTCTGCCCCCATCCCCCCGCCCCCAAGTATAATATACACTATGAAGAGTTTGGTTAATGAGACTTTGTTTTAAAATGCAGAATTAAATCAATGCAAGTGCATTTACCATTTGAACATACAATCTATGTTATTATGAGTTTACAATTTGAATCTTAAGACGTCCACAGATTAATCTGATTTTTGCGGTTTTGACTTTGTAAACTTACCACTGCTGTGGAATTAAGGAGGAGATGACTTTAAAGTTTATTTAAAAGCTATTTTCTGTGCAGCATTTGTGCTTAAGGTGATGCTGACCATCTAGATTTATTCTGTCTGCTCCCTGCTGTTTAGCCAGGAGGTCATTTATGTTTTCTGAGAGGTGCATACTTTTTTGGGACAGTGGAGTTTACATAGCCTTAGATAGTGTTTATACTGGTGCAGCCACTGTGCCCTTTTTTTTTAAACTGAGCTTTAGAGTAGTCTAGCAGATGGGAGTTTTATTCCACCCCCAATATGTATGATACAATTTGAAAACCATAAATATGCCTGTATCTCTCTATACAATATATATGCATTCTGTTCCTAGCCTGCTTCAAAGAAGGTGTATTTGGGGCCTGGATAAATGCCTGTTTTCATGTGGCCCTTCAGAAATAAGTTTATCTGGCCATACTGCTAACTGATTTGTGTATTTTCATGACTCTGCATAGTTAACACTATACTTTGGAGACCAGTGTGAACAGATTCATGATGAGATTAAGTAAATCAGATAATATTTTTCAGAATAATGTCTTAAAGGGAGTTTGTTAGCATGCTAAAGGTTAAACATGGAAGCTGGCATCTGCATTTGGTTTAAGTCCAAGTAAATTAACGTATTCTAGTTTGTTATTTTATGTGTTGGGTTTTTTTTGTGTTGCTGCCCAGCAAGGATATTTTTTTCTTACTTAAGGCAGTGGTTGTGAAAATGCTTTAGTATTCTTTGAATTCAGTTTCAAGAAGTGAGACAAATTTCTTGCAATTGTGTTCAATTTCAGGTAAGGCTTTTTTGTTCTGCTAACATTTTCTTTTCCAAGAAAACAATTGCAGTGTATCACTTTCTCTTGTACTATGGGCTCCTATTTGAGACAGTGAGTGCAGCTATTTAAAATGGGACAGTATAGTGTCACAAGTGGTGATACAGCTTTTGTGGTGGGTCTGGCCTCTGAAATTCTGTATGTTTTGGAGCTAAGTAACAGTAAGTTCTTATTTCAAAGTAGAACTTGGAATAAGCAGTGAGGTCTGATGGGCTGGGTAGCACAGTTCTTCACCACCACCTTCTTCCTTTAGCAAGCTGGATCAGGCTCGGTCACTGTCCCAGCTGTCAGTTAACCTTTTACTTCTGAGGCTAGTTGCTGTCACAGTCTGCTACCTGCTGCTCATGCAACTCAAAGCGATTGTAGTACTCCATCTCTTTCCTAAACCATCACACAAAACAAAAGCTAGATCTCCAGAAATAACTGCAGCAGCCAAAGGCAGGTGTAGTTAGAGAAAAGTAGGGTGCTACAGCCCTTCCCCATCTGCTTGTATCACATACTGTAATCACTTGAGAGCTGCAAAGCTGTTCTGTATTAAATCAGCACAGAAGACTGTAGTTTACTTTTCTTTACCGTGACTTTTTTTTTTTAATACTTGCTCTAATGAAGACTGCTACTGTTATCTGTAAGTGTTGTCTTTTCTTCTGTGTGTGTGTGTGTGTGTATAAATATTCTTAAGATCTTTTGGCTGCAAAAGTTTTGCTTATTTCATTCTGAGCAAGGTGGGAGAAACCCCTATTTGAGAAACTGCTGGAGAGTTAGTACATTTTGGTGATTGGTGACAGTACCTAGGCATGTTGCTGTGTTAAGCCTTTTCTAGCTTAAAATAATTCTGCACACAACAAAATTCTCCGATTTGTTAGTACTGTATTTACAGGTTGACGCCTGGGCAAATCATTGACTATTTCTGTGTATGTTCTTTTATTCTGAACCTCTAGAAGAGCAGCAACAGGGCCCAGTTATTTGAGTTGATAGGTCGTTTCTGTGCATTCTAGCAGAAAGCTAGTGTGTTCGTTCACATCCCTCACATTCTGTGGTAGAGCTTTTTATCAGTTCAGTATCTCTTAAGATGAGTGGATGCTTCTTATTCTTGTAATATGTTTCCTAGAGGGATTCTTTCCAGTGTTGAATGGACAGTTCATGTGTTACAATGTGATCTGGTATGCCCCGACCTCTTTCTCGGATGTCAGCATGCCTATTGAGTCCGTGGGGTTTTTTTTTTTTGTTTTGTGGTGTGTGTGTGTGGTGGTGGTGGTGTTCGGTTTTGGGGTTTTTTTGTGTGTTGTAGTTGGCATTTTTTTGCCTTTCCTTCTTGACAGGACTCCTGAATCTTGTCTGTCTTTGGATGCTTCATCTGGCCACTTCAACTGGATTTGTCTGTTCCACTTTGTTATTTTCTAGGTTGTTTAAACTTCTGTTGGACCTTCCTTCTGCTGCTAGCTCTGCTTCTCAGCTATTCCAGTCATCCCTGAGCTGTGCTCCTTTTCTGCTCTGCTTTGTACGTGGCCGCAGGCTGAGCTATAGATGGGAGATGTGAAAGATACAAGTTTTTGTGGAGCTCTGATACTATTTATAATTACCAAACTACTTATGCCCCTTCCCTTCCCCACTGGATCTGCTTCCTTGACTGACCGTGTGCCAAGAGGGCTAAAAACTAAGGCAATTGTTCCCAGGTACAACAGTGACAGAATTTGTCAGCTGCATGCAAGTATTTCATGGAACCCTTTTCCACATTTTCCTGTGAATAAAACCTGAGACAAAATCCCTTTCGCAAACCAGACCTATGATAACTGTACTGATGTTTTTATCTGTGAACCTTCCTTAATGATCTCATTCATGAATAAGTTCTTGGCTAAGTTTGGTAAGTTGTTACCCACGCTCGCTGATCTTGCTGTTACCTCACTGCAACGGAATCTTGCTTCAACTTCTCTTCTGCCTTTAAGAGGTACCACTACTTGACAGCATGTGTAAAAGAGCTGGTTTCAGTGGTGGCTTTATTGCTTCAAACTTCAGCCATTCTGTGGTTCAAACAGTGCTCCTCAGAGAAGCACCAACATGCTCTATTTTAAAACAAACCTTAAAACAGGAATGCAGACTTGAACACAAAACAGGTCAGTATGGCAGCATGCAGTCCTCTCCCTGCACACTGGAGAGCTTGAGGATGTGCCTTCCCCTAAAAGAAGGTGCTTGTTCGCAGTTCCAACAGCTTATGTGGTCCTTCCTCCAGTGTCCATTAAGCTACTCTGTTTAGCTAATTTTAACTCAGAAAAGCAATGGAAAACACTTCCTACAAAAAAAACTCAGCTGCTGTCTGCCAAGTTGGGCAGCTAGGTCAACTGAGGAGTGCTGGAGCCTGCCCTAGAAGAGGGGGATAGTTGGGCTGTGGAAAGGGACATGTAGGAGAGGAAAGGAGAGGGAATGGGGGAAAAGCCAATTAGCTTGGCTTGGTTACTTCTCTGATTACTCCTGACAGACTGCAGGATCTAAGTCTACCCAGCCAGTGGTGCTGGGGTTAAGCCCTTTTCTCCTGAATTACTGTTACTGTCTTTCAATCAGTAGCACACTGAGTTTGGGTACTCTGGAAAACATTGTATTTAACTCTGAGGTTGAGACCATATTCAATGACTCAATATGTATGCAACATATTGTTTAGGTTGTCCTGTAAATTTCATGAGTTTATTTAAGGTCAACTCTGTGTTTACATAGGAGAGCTTATTGAAAATAAGGTAGAGCAACTACAATTGCTTCTGAGATCTCTCCTCTCAACCATTTCTTCCTGAGAGATGGGAAACACTTTCCTACAACTAGCTATTTCAGGTGCTAGGGAATGATGAACAAAGCCTGCATTATTACCCTTGCTTTTTTGTAAGGTAATTATAAGGGCTCTTGCACCTGGAAGCAGCTGGGCACTTGGAGTGTCTTTTGTCACATCAGCATGCTGTGAGTGGAAGAATGAACCTGAAAGAGAAGACAGAAGTTTCTTGATAGCTGTGGTTTTGTTCATGGCATATGTCCTTGTTGGTTGGAGCTGCTCCTGTTAAGCTGGTGTTATGTGCAGATTCAAATGTCTTGGCTTGAGTGAGAACACCAAAAAGTGTGTTTAATTGTCCATAACTAATGTGGTAAAAGACAGAGGAAAAGTTTTTGTATCACTTGTTTTGTCTAAAGCTGGATTGGAACTGCTCAGTCATTTCCTGCAGCGCTGGGAGGCCTGGCAGTGAGTTGGCTGGTTTGCCACATATTCATAAGCCCTCAGAAGAGTATATGTTGCCAAGGGAGCTAGTGTGTATAAAAGTTTATTATGCAGTTTTCCCTCCTTCATGCTTTCTATCTTTGGTTCTGCTTATGCTATCACTGAGGCTGAATCTACTACTGACTGTATAATACAGTAATAGTGAATCTCTGCATTCATAACTTTGAAGAGGAGATGCAAAGGGATCTCCTAGGATCAGTCTCTTCAGTTATCTCAGGTTCACAAGAATTTATCAGATGGATGAGTCCTTTCTACAAGTTGGGAGCACGGCGATTTACACAAACATAGGTTGTTTGGCCCCCTCTGTTCCCAGAGCAGTCAGACATGATTGACAGATTGTGAAGGTCCCATACAGCTCAACCAGAGACTTCCCAAATGAATTTTCCTAATCTCGCCTTTGCTCATACTATTCTTTTTTGCTATTTTGGGATTGTGCATTCCGTGACGATAGCATCAGACTTTTGTCTGGCTTTTAAAACAAAAAACAAAAATGGAGAGGGGGGGAAAAGAGAATGAACTTTTTGTGGTTCTTACAGCACTAAAATTAAATCAACTATTGCTGCTCTTGAAAACAGAGGCATGTTCCTCATTGTTTGTCTACCTTTTACGATGCAAAGTAGAGCAGTGATACACCGATTTTATAGGTGTGTTTCTAAGGTAGATGCTGGTGCATGTTTATGGTGAGAATTAATATGTTCCCTGCAGCAAGATAATTAGTCTTCAGGGCTGGAATATGCTGCTGAGTGTGTGGAATGGTAACAGAATTTCTGGAAGAGCTTGCAGTGTGTAAGCTTCTGTATGTACAGAGAGGTTCTGGTTCTTGTTACTACACTGGCAAATCTGTGCAGGCAGACTGTCATCAGGCGCTGGAGGTTTTTCTTATACAGTTTCACTTCTTCCATGTGTTTTGTAAACTAAGGATGCTTGTGAATGAGTGCTGATAAATCTTTGTGGGAGCTGAAGATTCTGTTGTCACGTTTTTATGGTCTATACTTGGCATTTTCAGTATCAGGCACTAGAGTTTTGAATGGGTCATTTTGTATTATGTGTGATTATTAGCAGTGAAGAATCATAAAATGATAAAATGATTTGGATTGGAAGGGACCTCAAAGATCATCTAGTTCCAACCCCCCTGCCATGGCAGGGACATCTCCCACTAGACCAGGTTGCTCATTGCTCCATCCAGCCTGGCCTTGGACACTTGGAGGGATGGAGCATCCTCAACCTCCCTGGGCAACCTGTTCCAGTGTGTTGCCACCCTCAGGGTAAAGAACTTATTCCTTATATCTAGTCTAAACCTACACTCTACCAGCTTCCACCCATTACCCCTTGTCCTATCACTACAGGCCCTTGTAAAAAGTCCCTTCTTAGCCTTCTTGTAGGCCCCCTTCAGGTACTGAAAGGCTGCTATGAGGTCTCCCTGGAGCCTTCTCTTTTCCAGGCTAAACAAGCCTAACTCTCTCAGCCTGTCCTTGTAGGAGAGGTGCTCCAGCCCTCTGTCTTGGTAGCCCTCCTCTGGACTCACTCCAACAGTTCCATGTCTTTCTTGTGTTGGGAGTTCCAGAGCTGGATGCAGTATTCCCGGTGGTGTCTCACAAGGGCAGAGTAGAGGGGTGGAATCATCTCCCTTGGCCTGCTGGTCACAGATGTCTTGATGCGTGCTAGGATATGGTTGGCTTTCTGGGCTGCAAGCACACACTGTTGGCTCATGTTGATCTTATCAGCCACCAACAGGCTGAAATCCTTCTCCCCAGGGCTGCTCTCAATGCACGCATTGCCCACCCTCTGTCTGTGCTTGGGATTGATTTGACCTAAATGCAGGACCTTACACTTGGCCTTGTTGAACTTTATGAGGTTGACCTGGGCCCACCTCTCAAGCCTGTCAAAGTCCCTCTGGATGGCATTCCTTCCCTCCTGCATGCTGGCTGCACCACATAACTTTGTGTTGTCAGCAAACTTGCTGAGGGTACACTTGATGCCACTGTCCATGTCGCCAACAAAGATGTTAAATAATACTGGTCCCAGTACTGATCCCTGAGGGACGCCAGTTGTCACTGGTCTCCACCTGGACATCGAGCCATTGACCGCAACTCTTTGAGTGTGATCTTGCAGCCAGTTCCTTATCCACTGAGTGGTTTGTCCATTAAATCCATGTCTCTCCAACTTGGAGACCAGGATGTCATGTGGGACAGTGTCAAAGGCCTTGCACAAGTCCAGGTAGATGACATCAGTTGCTCTTCCCTTGTCGACTGATTCTGTAACTCTATCATAAAAAGCCACCAGATTTGTCGGGCAGGATTTTCCCCTGGTGAAGCCAAGTTGCTTGCCACCAATCACCACCACATTTTCCATGAGCCATAGTAGAGCCTTCAGAAGGATCTGCTCCATAATCTTGCCAGGCACCGAGGTGAGACTGACTGGCCTGTAGCTGCCTGGGTCTTCCTTTTTTCCCTTTTTGAAAATGGAGGTTTCCCCTTTTCCAGTCAGTGGGTACTTCACCAGACTGCCATCACCTCTCAAATATGATGGAAAGTAGCTCAGCAACTTCATTTGCCAGTTCCCTTAGGACCTGTGGATGGATCTCATTCGGTCCCACGGACTTTTACACCTTCAGGTTCTTTAAATGGTCTCGAACTTGATCTTCACTTACAGTGGATGGATTTTCCTTCTCCCAGCCCCTGCCTTCGGCTTCTGCAACTTGGATAGCTAGAGCCCTTGTTGGTGAAGACTGAGGTAAAGAAGCCGTTGGGAACCTTGGCCTTCTCCATATCCTTCACGGCTAGCTCTCCTGTTCCCTTCTGGAGAGGGACCGCATCTTCCCTAGCCTTCCTTTTATCACTGACATGCCTATAAAAGTTTTTCTTGTAACCCCTAACGTCCCTGGCTAGATCTAATTCTATCTGGGCTTTTGCTTTGCTAACCTAATCCCTTGACTTCTCAGACTACTTCCTTGAATTCTTCCCAGTCTACCTGTCCTTTCTTCGACTTCCTGTAAATTCTCTTTTTGTCTTTAAGTGTGTCCAAGAGCTTCTTGTTCATCCAAGGCACATCTCTGGTGATGGCAGAGGGCTTGAACAAGGATCTGAGAGTGATGGGGATTATTGTAGGAAGACTCTCAAGGGTTTGTCTAGTAGTGCTTAAGCTGACAAAGTCTTTTGTGAGCTTGCTCAAGTTGGTTGCAAGTCATGTCGGAGAGGGCAGATCTTTTCTTTGTAAGAGATGGTTTGACATATTGGCTGGAAACCAGTGGATCCCCTTTGGTTTGTTAACTTTCTCAGTTATGGTTGTTGCAGCATGCCAGGTTATATGATAACACAAGATACCTGGAACCACATGGTGTTAAACTGATTTGTTTCAGTTTTTGTTGCTAGGAAATAACTGGATATGATGACTGCCCGAATTGACTAACCATATAGGGGAATAGCTGGTGATACTCAGCTGCTGTTTGTTCACAATTAAAAAGCCGTTCTGTGTAAGCTACAAAGCTTCAGAGGAGTTAAAGCCAAGAGGTGCATGTGTAGACAAGTGCAGTTTGTAAATTCTGAACGTTAAAAGTAACATAAAAAAAGATAACAAAGGTACAGGTTGCACCAGGTGATATTTGCATTAGAGTGATGCGAGTCTGCTGCACTTCATCTAGTTCTTAATAAGTAGTATTGATTGTGTCCACATGGAGTACTACAGCTCTACAAGATTCATGTAACAAATGTACTGGGTACAGAAGATTCATTTCTTGAAATGACCTGGAGGAACAGCATAATCTCACAGAATCACAGAATGTCAGGGGTT
>NW_009731334.1:33708-84965 GCF_000703405.1 Apaloderma vittatum | reverse complement strand
CAAAGTGCATGACCCGGCATTTGGCTTTGTTAAGCCTCATGCAGTTGGCCTCAGCCCATCACTCCAGCCTGTCCAAATCCCTCTGCAGAGCCTTCCTGCCATCCAGCAGATTGACACTTCTGCTTGATTTCGTGTCATCTGCGAACTTGCTGAGGGTGCATTCAATCCCCTCATCCAGGTCATTGATAAAGATATTAAATAAGACTGGCCCCAAAACTGAGCCCTGAGGGACTCCACTGGTGACCAGTCGCCAGCTTGATTTAACCCCATTTACCACGACTCTCTGGGCTCGACCATCCAGCCAGTTTTTAACCCAGCGAAGAGTCCACCTGTCTAAGCCATGAGCCGCCAGCTTCTCCAGCAGAATGCTGTGGGAAACGGTGTCAAATGCCTTGCTGAAGTCCAGGTAGACAACATCCACCGCTTTCCCTTCATCCCCTAGGCTGGTCACCTGATCATAGAAGGAGATCAGGTTGGTTAAACAGGACTTGCCAAGAGACCCAAGAGCAACCTAGTCAGGTGCGGCTAGAAAACCTTGTCCTCAGAAACAGTGTGATCTCAGACATGTTTGCCCTTGTCTTTTTCTGTGAAATCACTGTCTGTGCCACCTTGTTGTTTAGTACTATGCCTGGTTTTTCCCCCGGATGAAGGATGGTATCCGTACGTACATGTCTACGTGAGTTGCACATTTTGTAAATCTTTGGACATACTTTCTGCTCTTAGCCACTGTTGGTTGAGCTCTGCATCTTTTTCTGATTTACAGCACCCATAACTAGGTGATCTTCCCATCTGTATTTGTGCAGCTGATTGTTCCTGTTTAAACTTAAAATTTATTCCTATAGAATAGCACCTTTTCTTTCAAGAGCAACTCCACAATTCATCAAGACCATTTTAAATATTATTTTTTTAAAAAAATATTTTCATGGTCTGCTGTGCTTGCAGTTCCCTTCTGCTTCACACTGAGTGTAAATTTTATAAGTTTGTGCTCTGACCTTCACTGGTCACAGATGAAACCTGGATTTGCAGGAAGCTGAGGATGCAGTAGCTCTCTCAGGAGCCACTTGACAAGTCCTTACCTTCTGACACTTTGGCCCCTCCTGCCTTCCTTCTCCATATGGGTTTGCTGACAGTTTTTCACTGTCTGCACTAGCAAGCTCACCTAAGACATGTTAACATAAGAAAATCTCTTGAAAGTAACACAAGAGTCTTGCCTTGTCGTAGAGGAAAATAGTTGAAACAACTCTCAGTGAAGAATCTTGCCACAACAGTGTCACAATTCTTGATGAACTTGTGATGACTGTTACCTATTTCCCTACTATCTTCTGGATATTTGCAGTTAGTTAATTTAACTATTTGTTTCAATATTTTTCTGGTAAGGGAGGTTAAATTGACTGGGGTAAATCTCTCTCTCTTTTTTTTTTTCCTTTCTTTTTCCCAGAGCGTTTGGTGCTTTTTATGTTTTCAAGTTATTTGACATTTTCCAGTCTTCCTTTTCCTCACCCATTTTGGATGCAATCTAACCGACAGACTTGAAATCAGACAGAGCCACCCATCATAGATTATGTTGTAAAACATTTTCTGAAAGTGCAAAACATATTCACAAATGTTCCTCAAAATCTATAAGCTTCATTTTTCAAAACATCAACAAAAATCCCTCTGGGAGTAGAGAAATGCAAACACTGAGAGAACAGATGAAACCTGCAGAAAATATTGGTGTGTTACAGTATTAACCGGGTGATCTTACCAAAGGTTATCAAACATTTTAAAGAGACCTTTTCCTACTCTGAATGATTGTACTTTTTCTCCTGTGATGCTCTCATTCCTCTGACGCACAGAGAAGACAGGATTTTTTCTAATCTTTGCCTAATTAAAAATAAAAAAACTCTCTAATAAAATAAAGACTACTACTTGGGGCCATCAGCTTTCCCAGCTAGTCATTAATCCCAAGAAAATGAGCCAGGCTTGATTGTTATTACTAAAATATATTGCTAATGTAATTTAGAGCTTCCTGGAAACAGATTTCTTGAATATATTCTAGTCCTCTTGGTCCACCTAAGAAACCATGCATGAATTTATCCATATACAAATTAAAATATGATTGCAATAAAGAAATTGAGGATGTTACTCAGAAAAGTAAGATAGTTAGAATATAAAATAAAAATAGAAACGACAAATTTAATTTTAACATCTTTGTATCAAGGCTGAGTATCCTTCTCGAAGACACGTCTTCAGGTGTCAACAAAAGAAAACAACAAAAAAAAAGGAAAGCAGTCATTAGGGAGTAGTCAGGTGTGCAAAAAGAGGCTGCACCATAATCAGGTGAAGGGTGCAATTATTCTGGCAACATTTGGAGGGAAAAGAAGGAAACCAAGGAAAACAAGTGTGAGGTTATTTAGAAATTACTCAAGGGACTGAAAGAGCAGAGTTGTACAAATGCCTGCATGTACGAAGCATTTTGTTTCACTTCAGGGGGCAAACTGTGCAGTCAAGTGCGATGAGGGTGTCACCTCAGGTGATGACCTTGCTGGGATGAGCATGCTTGGGGGCAATAAGGTCCCTGGCACCAGCATGGCGCTGGATGCAGTCCGTGCACAAACCTCCACACAGATGCGAGAAGAGCTGCTGCTTGCTCCTCCTTGTTTGGTCTTGCAGGTTAATCAGCTCAGCTGACTCCACTTGAGGGGCAGGTTGGGCCATAATAAAGGGGTCGTTCCTCCTCACATCTCCAGAGGAGTGGGACAAGTTGTACTTGATGCCAGAAAGCGCTGTGCTGAAACCTTCTGCCTATGCTACCCCCAGCTTCCAGGTGTGTTTTCTTTGTGTGCCTGAAAGTTTGTGAGCAGTTCCTCTTATTCTTCATTGTTATTTTTTTCATTCTGTAGATTTTAATTGGTAAATCATGTTAATGTAGATGGCTTAAAAAAAAATCTAGTTATGTAATGATATTGAGGATAGCTAATTACATAATTAATTTGAAATATTTATCCATTATTACTAAGAGATGCAAAAGGAAGTCTGTCACAATCAATGAGACTTCTTCTATGTGAATGGCTGTTGAACTTGAAGTTTAGTCTAAGATGAAATAAGAAATACTAAAAAAATTTGTATATGCCTACAAGCTGAGAAATTTTGCCAATGCTTTAAAGGTAATATTTCCCCATTTGCAGAGGATAATACGAATAATGTTCTGGAAATACAGGAATACCAAAAACCTGACTCTTCGTAATAATATGAACACAGATTCAACACTGAAGTATTTGAGACCTGATACGTTCTTTAGTTAGAAGCTCTGTAATGAGAAAGGCAGCCAGCATTGGCTCCAGTCTCAGTTTAAGCAGTGGGAATGCAGAACTTGATGAATAACTGAGACTGTAATATGCTGTACAAATGGCAAAACAGATACAGCAAACCATGATGTAGAAATGTTTTATTTCAGTTCTCTGAGTGATTCGAAGATGCCTCTGTCTTCCTAGGGCTGTATTTTGTCAAGTTGGAAATAGGTCTGAAGAGATCAGGACTGAACAGATTGGTTGTGAAGTTGATAATGTATGTACTGTGCCTCTGGTAGACTCTTACGCCCTTTCGTTCATGATTGTCACCTCCTAAGTATATGTGACAGCAGTAACCCTGAATCTGGCCTGTGTTTTGCAGCTGGAAGAGCTGTGCTAAGAACAAGCTTCACAGCTTGGTGGAAACCCTGACCTTGCTGTCATCTGTGGTTATGTGCTCAGTGACTTCATCTGCTCTCACTCTTAGATTTTATTTTTTTAAAAAGGCAAATAGCCGAAAACCTCTTAAAACTCTTTTTGGTCTCTGGGCAGTAATTTTCAATGCCTGGTTTATGCACTCAAGAGGTAGCCTGTACTGGCACCCTGCTACTGGGAGGCTCTGCCCACTGCAGCCCCAGGTCTCCAGCTCTGATACTGAGGTTTCAGGGGGACCCCCAGGGACATATGTTGAGTCAGCAACACAGCACAGCCATCCTGTGGGGCTCCCCAGGCCCCAGTGTTGTCCAGGTTAGCCAGGGTAAGGTTATGTCCTCCATCTGGTTGGCTTCTAAGGTTGCACTTTTATATCAGTAATATGTTTATACTGACGTAATTGCCTCCATAAACAACAGTGTTGTGTTGACAAGGTCAGAGGATTCTCACAAAAATTGGTTTTGCTTTTTCCTTGATGCATTTCATACGCTGTAGTTCTTTTATTATTCTTCCTCTCTTCAAAATGATAGCTTTTGGGTTGTTACAATACATATTTGATGATGTTGGCTAATTAGTTTGAACTTCTGGCACTGATGTTCCCGTGGATGTGCAACAGAGCTGATGCTTCCCCTGTGCTCTCCCTCTGCCAAACAGCAAGGATACCAAGTCACCAAATGATGAATGTAAAGTGTCAGCCAGGAAAAGCTCAATATTACAAGAGGAAAACTGTGAATATAAGATCACATCGCGGTAACCTTCAGTTGAATGGAACAGACTGGCAGGTGAATAGCAATCAGGAAATGAGGAAAATACCTGTTTCTGTACTAAAACCCAACTGCCTCTGAGTCGTCACCTGTGAGTGACGCATAAATTATCCTTGCTGTGCTGTCTTAAATCAGTATTTCTTGCATAGTTTACTGGAGCAACATTAAAAAGTGTTGCAGTAGCCAAGCTCTCAATGCCCATGTGCACACAGAGGGAGGCAGCTCACAGGGTGGGGGACAGGATGAGCAGCCATGCTCCACCTGCACCAGGGTTCCCACTTCACTCCTGGTTTTTGTGAGCCCTGGTGCAAACTTCTGACCCAAAACACACTGAGGTTAAAGGAAACTCATCCGTGCTTCACTTAACTCTGTCCCTATTCGTAGCAGAAAAATGAAAAGGCTTGTCATTGAAGAAGGATGCATTTTAGCTAGTGTGTTAAAGCGTGGTTCCTTACATTCAGTTTATTTATTTTGTTTTATTAAATACAAAGTTAGAAATTGGTAAGTGACAGCATCTTCAGGGCCCCAATGAGAAGAACACACTTCGGAGAAATTCTGATTTGATGGACAGGGTAATTGCTGGCCGCTTCAGGCTACCCATGTTCCCAGCACCTAGATCAAACGCGAGACAGGGGATCTTTGTGCAGCGCAGCCCCGTTTGTAATTAGTGATGGGGTATTGTTTTCTGCCTTTCTGCTATGTACAGAGTGATTTCTGTCTCGCTGATGACTGTAAACATTGTTCTAAGTACTATTTTATGCTCCCTGTAGGAATAACAATGTAAACAGCGTAATTATGTTCACCTTTGAGGCATATCTAGGAACTTTGTTCTTCCAGAAGAGTGATAACAGAAATGAATACTGCTGACAAGGTAAAGAGAGAAACACCACAACCTGCTTGTTAGAGACAGCTAATGCTTGAGGGAACTACACATTCAACACCAGGAAAAAGAAATAATCTGATTTATTTATCTTGTGCACATGTTGAGATTTATTCATAAATGTATTGCTACATGGGAAAAACATTAAAAGCAATACATTTTGAGATCTTTCTTCTGAAGAAGATGGGAAGACTCGTTATTAGTAAACCATGTTTCTGTAGATAATGGGTACTGTAGATTGCATGCATATTTATATCTGGTTTTACTCACATTTTTACAGCACTGGCTGGGTTCCTCCAGGGTAGATTGGCATTTGGAAGACAAAAACTAGCTTCAAACTTCAGCTTTTCTTTGTCTAAAGAGAGTATAGCAAAGCATCCTGCTACAGACTCTCAGGCTGTTAGCTCTGCACAAGGAAACCTCAGGAATATTTCCTATCCCCTGGACCCCTCGGTGGAACACAGATAGATCCTTTTTCACAACTACAGGTATTTTCAAAGGTATCTGATACTTAAGATAAACATGCTCTGTAACCCCTCACCATATCTATATAATTTAACCGATTGTTTTAGATTTAGCTACCTTGAAACAGTAAGATCTGGGCAGGCTGAGGGGGAGCAGAGAAAAAGTCTACACACAATTCTGAGGAAATTCTCTACAGCTTTCTCAGTTTCTGTACCAAGCTTGAACATCTTTTGAGTTCTGACTGGAAATGCTGAAAGGCTCTTGGGTCCTTGCACATAACTTTTATTCCATTGCTCAGAGTTTCCCTCCTCTGCAGCTCAGAGCTCAGCTGAACAACAGAGACCACGCTGCAAAATCAAGTTCTTCCTCCAGTTTGAGCCTCCTGCAAGTTTTTTGGTTTTGTTGTGGTTTTTTTGTGTTTTTTTTTGTTTTGTTTTGAAGCTGTCCTTTTCTTCTCTGGCTTTTGGGAGAAGGGCTAACATCTGTCTTCTTTCTTACATATGAGTCTGTTCCACTCTGCTAACCTGAGAGCTTTGAAAATTAAATTGGGATGGATTGGTTTCTCAATGTTTTGCACCAAGGTATCATCCTGATTTGACTAGAAATCCTAATAGCTTCATGACCAGCCATTATTACATTAATTTGGGTTGCTTGCATTTGGGTGATATGTTCCTGTTGACAGGAAGCATTCGTGATGCAGTAGTTTCATAGCACTGAAGACAGTTTCATAACAGAAGACAAATTCTACAAATAGGTGCACCTGCTTATCTGCAGATGGAGAATATAAAGTGTGTTATTACTGTGGAACTCCTGAATGCAATTTATGTATTTGGCTTATTCATAAATTATATTCCCAGTTTTAGAATAAACTTCTTCAGCTTCCCACTGCAGAGAGAATTATTCTTAGCTTTTAAATACTGCTTTTCAGCAGATTAGTCCTGGTTGTAAAATATCATAAGGTAATAAAGGTATGTTTTCCACCTTACTGCATTTAAGGATGGAAAATGCCTAATGATAACAATAACAACAATTCTTGGCATTGCTATAGCAACTTTCATCCAAAGATCTCCATATGCTTTCCAATAAGTAATTAATTAGGCCTCACAGCACCCTGGAGAGTTAATTACAAATTATCAAGCATAATCTCAAACTGTTTCCATTGAAACTATTTTTGTACTCTTTCCAGAGAAAAACAAAATAAACTGGCTATAGTACTATGACCTTTCTCTCCCCTACTTCATTTTGAAAACATAATTAGATGAGAATTTGAACGTATCCAGTTTTAGGGAAAGTTAATGTAATTACTGCCTGACCACAGCACTCACTACAATTTTCACTTTCTTCAGTGAGATGGTACTTTTGAATCTAACTCCATTTAATACAACAACAAAAGAAAACATATTAAGTATTCCAGTGAATCCCTGAGAGATTTTAAATCATGGATGTCCATCTGTTCTTCTCTCACAAGGGTGTTTGGTTTGGAGGATGTTCAATCCAGGCTTTAGTTCTGACACAGCAAGAAGAAGACATGACCGTGTTGCCTTCAGACTGAGGGTTCCCCCTGGGATGCAGCAACCTCTGCCGATCCAAACAGCAGAGTCTGGACTTGAGAAGGTATTTGTCAGAGAGCATCATGTCCCAGGGAATATCGGAAGACATCAATAGTATTTTATCTCACATTTTCAAAGTGACCCAGTGCATATGAACTCAAATGTGTATACAGGGCAAGACGCTCTAAGCTGGCCACCTAAAGAAAGTAAATTCTAGCTCTTAGTAAAGCAGAAATAAAGAAGAAAAAAAAACTGGGAGGAGGCAGAGAAAAGGAAGGAAAAAACTAAAATCTAAAATGATACCCCAAACCAGCATAATTGGAAACATCCTGGATTGCCTCAAACGCTGGAGTAGAAGACAAGACATAGCTCCTGCCTATCAGAGACCTGAGACCAGAGACTTTCTTCTCATATAACCATAGGAGTAATTAAAACCTCCTTTACTTATGCTAGCTTATGTCTTCTGTTGCAACATAATTATTGACTTGCTTTTGATATAAGATGATACTAGTTTACTCAAGGAATATCTGAGGGAAGAGATTTCTCTCTTTTGATATATTAATTTTTGAAAAATAAAATTAAAAAAAAATAATTATGCTCTTGTTTGCAAGGATAAAGCTTGTGGACAATTTTCCATCTGAAAATGTTCCAATATTTTACCAATGAACATATGGTACACATTCATGTTCATAGCAAATATGTACAAAATCATACAAGTATTTCAAAAGATATTCTGCTTAATATGTGAAATTAACGGTGAAGATTTTTTTTTCTCTAGCACAGGAGTCTAAAAGCAGTGATGAAAGAAAACCTGATACAGTGGAAGGTAACTGAAAGATTTTTCTTCTGTTTCCTGTAAGTGGTGAGATACATGTAAGCAGTATTTAAACATGCATATGACATATGTACCAAAGGAGTACAAAGTTCATGAAGTGCCTTCCCTTTTTTAAAAATTAGATAGAAAACATTCATAAGAAAGAAGTTTTAAGAAATTTCACAATCTACTAGGGAGACTCACCATCCCAGTAAATTTACAGACAAATGAAGACAATCTTCGGGAGAAAGAGTGGGGGCTCTGAATTGTAAATATGTGTTCACATAGGATTTTGTGCCATTGCTTTATCCCAGTAGAAAGGAAAGAATATTTTCTGAAAGCATTATTTAATTGCACATCCAACTGTCTTGTGGTATCCTGTTTTCCTATCTGCGCATGCAATCCCAGCGGAGTCAACAGCTTCATCCAGATGTGAAAGATAATTTGATCCCAGAAGTGATTCCAGAGTATAATAGAAATGAATTTTGTTTGTCTCTACATTTTTTTTATGTGTAGCCAAACTAATGAGAATGGATGCAGAGTCTGAATTCAGTTTGATTAAAGCTCTAAACACTCATTGGGCCAAGAAGATCATTAAGAGGCACACAGAGGTTTAGCACTGGTGAAGGCACAATGAGAAGGAGAAAACCCTAGGAAAAAGCTGAACTGATGTAATTACAAAAGAAGGGAACAGGGTTGTTGGTGTGCTGTAGAACGCCCATATATAGCACTGGTGAAGGCACAATGAGAAGGAGAAAACCCTAGGAAAAAGCTGAACTGATGTAATTACAAAAGGGAACAGGGTTGTTGGTGTGCTGTAGAATGCCCATATAAAAATAAGCATATTAACTGCTCAGGCATCCTGTTTTTCAAACAAATAAAAAAGAAACAGTAAAAAATAATTGCTCTCTGGGACACAACTGAACTGAAGAATCTTCTCTAAACACTTACAAGAAACAGCACCTCTTAAGCAACTCTTACTAGCACAGATTCATCCTGGAAGTGAATGCCTGATTGGCAGTCCTTGCTATTGAAATATTGAGCAAATAAAATCTATCTGCTCAGCTGCAGGAACAGGTCAGCAAAAGCTGCATAGGGAGAACAAGGGTGATTTTATCCACTGTTCCGGCAGACAGCAGTTCTAGGTTTGTTTTCAACGCATCAAGACAATTAGAGCATTCTGAACAAGGTTTTCTTTAGTTTATATTTACCATTACTTTTAATAAGAGTAGCAATATTTTTCTATACCAGAGACAGGCTAATGCTTGATATTCTCCTTTAATATTAGTCTTGAAAAGAGGACTAAAGTGGGTCAATACGGTGTTAATCTTTTGCCAGCAAAGCTCTTAATTTCTTTATAGAATTTAAGCCACTCTTCTTCCTTTTTCTGGAAGTTATCAGATAAGAAGGGGCAATCATTAATGATACAATGACAAGTCAATACAAAACAAAATATCTGCTGGGAAGCTAAAATCTTGCAATCTAATAAAACTAAAAAAAGCTGTCAAGATTAAATCATACTCACCAAATAACACTTCTAGTTTATTTTAAAATTACACAGCAGAGGCAGAAATCTTTGGAAAACTATTTAGGCTCTACCCATCATTAAAAGGTCGAACTGTGGCTCTATCTCAGGGCATGAACCCAAATGGGACCAACCTCTCTTCTAGGTGCTCCAGAAATGATGTCCACATCACATTTAGTGCACACAGATGCTGGCCAAGGCAAAGGCAGAGGGCTCTGGGCAGGTCCCCAACGTGGGACAACCAAAAGGATGGAGGGAGTGGAGGACTGTCTGGAAGAAGAGCACCCACTGCCAAAGGAGGGTCCTGAACTATCTTTCTTGGGGTTATGGACACAGAGTAAAGCTATATAGAATCACAGAACGGCTTAGGTTGGAAGCCCTAAAGGTCACCTCGTTCCAGCCCCTATCATGGGCAGGAACATCTCCCACTAGAACAGGGTGCTCAAAGTCTCATCCAACCTGGCCTTGAACATCTCCAGGGATGTGACAACCACAGCCTCTCTGGGCAATCTATTCCAGAGTCTTGCCACCCTTGTACTTAAGAATTTCTTCCTAAGATCCAATCTAAACTTATTTGTCAATTTAAATCCATCTCCCCTTGTCCTATCAGTGGACACTCTTGTAAAAAGTCCCTCTGAAGCCTTCCTGTAGGTTCCCTTCATGTACTGGAAGGCAGTTATGAGGTGACCCCAGAGTCTTCTCCATGATGAACAATTCCAGCTCCCTCAGCCTGTCTTCATAGCAGAGGTGCTCCAGCCCCTGGATAATCTTTGTGGCCTCCTCTAGACTCATTCCAACAGAAAGATATCTGTCTTATGGTGGGGACACCAAAACTGGACGCAATATTCGAGGTGGGGTTTCACAAGAGCAGAGTAAAGGGGGAGAATCACTTCTCTTGATCTGTTGGCCACAATCCTCCTAATGCATCCATTATATGTTCATTTTATATATTTATATAGATATATAGATATCCATAATATCTACATAAGGTAAGAAAAACCTGAGCCCCATTGATTCAGAGTGAAAGGGACCAAAAGTCAGAGACTTGTTGCAACTTGGGTAACGGTGATTGTAGATATTAGAATAGTTTAACAATTAAAATAAAAGTCCACAGAAAACACATGGCCAAATCCATCCAGGTTTCTTCTGCACGCTTTCCTTTTTTTCTTGCACTCTTCTTGTTTGTTGGTTTGTTGGGGGGGTTGGGGATTTGGTGGGAATCAAGGGCAGGCCAAGGAAGATTTTGCTGTGAAAGTGGGGGTGTTAAGGTCCCCTGTGAATGGTAAGGCTTTGTTTGCTTCGGGACTGATGCTGTCAGTGAAGGAGGTTGGACAACAACATTTTCCAAAATGTGATTATTCCTGGAAAAGCTGGTGGTGACATTTAGTCATGTTTTACTCTTTGTAATGTTGGCATCACTGAGAAGGCTATCCAGGTGAGTCCATGTGTGTTTCTGCATTCACTTCAGTATCATACTTCCTCCCTGGGTTCTTGTGTGAACTGCAACCCAAAATAAGCCAGCTTCTAGGAAAGTTCTGTTTAAAAATAACAGACTGAGCTTACTAAAAAGTTAGTCCAGAGAATATTGACTATGAATTATTTTGAAATGGCTATAAGTTGAATGATAGCAGCTATAACATCAAAAGATGCTTCATGTATGTAACAGTTATGAGTCTGTCCTTGAGCATGACGAGAACCAGGCAGAGAGAGAAGTGCGAGACTAAGAGCAGAACTTAGCTCTGCTGGACTTGAGTGACAGCTGAAGGGATTTCTTTCTTTTACTTCTGCTTTCTGGGAGTACTGGGTATTTCAGTACATGTAGTATTTGACAGTTGTAACTGAAACCTGGATAATGTGAAATATTGCTTTTTTTTCCTATGAGTGTTTCATGAAACTTTTCACAGGGTCAAAGATATATGGAGAAAGGGAGTTGGCTTTGCTTTTAATGTAATTACATGAGAAAAAAGGTAATCGGCTGTTTTCATGCACTCTGATAACAAACTACAAGCTATGTGAAATCTGGTTTCCTAGTAATAAGAGAGATGCACAATAAGCACTGAATGTGATTAATTATCTGAGTACATTTGTATCCAATTTAGCATCAAAGAGTGACATGATCAGAATATTTGGTTTGTCTGGAGACCAGAAGAGAAGTATGAATGAAAGAAATTCAAGTGTATTCTGGCAAATGCTTCCCTTAATATGTGTGGTTTAGATTATAAAGCCTTGGAGGTAAACACAGTCACGTTAACAGAGTGTGCATGACTCCCATTATTGCTAATCGTGAACATTTGCGTAGCACCCTGAGCTCTCTACCAAAACTTTATTGAAATAGTTTCAAAAGATGTCCAAAATGCTGCAGAGCCTGAAGTAAAACAGACTGCTAATGCCAACTAACATGTGCAATAAAATCGATGACAAAGAGAGTGCACTGATTAGGTGATCTTTTTCAGAATCTTATCTTTGGTGAATACTTAATTATGAAAATTCAGTCAGCTGATACTACACTGTATAGAGCATATTCTGCTCTACAACATAAATAAATAAATCTAAAGTAGCTTCATGCAAGTCAGACTTCTACAACCATAAAACTGGTGAGATAATAGACTTCAGTCACTTCTCGGAACAGTAACATATTGATGCATTCCTCTTTCTAATTTGCATACAGTCCAAGATTAAAATTTATCCTCCTGTGATTTTTGTTTACAGCTATGGGCAAATCCTTTTAAAATCCAATGCATATTGTTAAAGCAAAACTAAGAAACAGAAGAACTCAGAGTGATAATTTTGAAATTTGAGGGAAGAAGGTCAAAGGTTTTGCAATAATAACAACCACCAACTGAAGGATGAGGCAACCTACATACCTGTCTGTGTTAATCTGCCTTGATTTCCAAGGGTAGGTTTTTTTAAAACTTCTGATGTCATATCTTTTTTAAAAATAAATTATGATTGCCACTGCTTACACAGTGGCAATTACCCTCTAATTTATTCTGCTGCCTTAGGAGTCCCAAAACTGCCTGCCTGTCCTGGCAGAGGCTCACTCCTTCAGCCCATCTCTCTGCAGTCCAAAGCTCAGTCAAGAGGCAGCTCTCAGATGCATGAGATGGTAACCATGGTGAACAGGCACCCGAGGGAAGTTACAACCCCCCTGAAACTATTTATTAGGTTTTAATGAAAATAGCAAGCAGCTGAACAAAGTCAGGACAAGAGAGGAGTTACATAACCAGAGTGGCTTTCCTAATTCAAGACTTGGAAGCATGGGTAAAAAACACTTTTCTGCTCTTTATTTGCCCAGAACCCGACTATTCCAGAGCTGTTCCTTATGATCAATACCATCTTAAAGACTCACAGAGTGAATCCTGGTTACTGGTATTCAAAGTCTTGTTAAATGATTGGTGATTTTTTTTTTTAATATTTTTTTTTTCTGAATCTGTCTCTTTCTCAACTTGTGAGCCAGGCTTCACGGAAGCTGCGGTAGGAGGAGGAGTGAGAGATGCAGGGAGTGACCAGGGCTCTGCTCACTCTTGGATGGGAGAAGAACAAAGGGAAACCACAAAGAGAGGAAATTGGTTGTGCACAGGTATGACAAATGGGTGGCCCAAATAGGTAATTAAATGAAGAACACTTTGGCGAAGGAATAAAGGTATAGTAGGTATCTTCACAGAATAAACAAGGCATTTGGGTCAAGTTCACATCCCTGTGGACATCTACTTGCTATTTCTATGCAAAAATATGCACTAGAATGAAATAACAAACACTAGAAGTGTGGTCTGTGAACGCTCTCAGCTGTTGCCTCTATGTTTTTGAAAATAGATACTGAAAATAGATACAGCCTGAATGTTCATCTCACGTGAGACTGCTTTAAGTAGATAACATTACCAAATAAAAATATTTCTGCGTTGCAAAGGTGAAATCTGCTCTAAATATTGAAACACAGGTAGTTAAGGAAACATCAATTTCCTCATATGCAAGAGGAAAGAAATAGTTTGGAGCAAACACAAAGCTCTGCAAGATGCCTAAAAATTGTTCGTTATTGTCAGAGGTGTTCTGATATTGAAGTGTAAATACTGCGAGATGTTCATTTGAAGTGTTCACACACACACACACACACACACACACTGCACACAGACTAAGCTCACAAAGCAAAATATTTACTGAAAGTGGAAGCAGACACTTTAACTCAGATGAGTTTCAGCATATTAACAAAGAAAAGGTGTTTATTTTACTTGGAGGGATGAGTATTTTCATAATGATTTATTCAAGACTTTTGCAACACTTCTGTGCACATATATTATGAATGGCTTATTAAACTGGTTAAAGTGGTCAACAGGCACTGCAAATGCATTTACTTTAACTTTAATGTTCCATGTTACATTAGAAATGGCTGGATAGACTTATCTAACACGTTTAGCAGCATGAAGAGCAACCCTAAAAATCAAGTAAATGTGTTTTTAATAGTTGTTGATGTGTTACGACTATGCTGTGCCATAAATGTTATGAATACTATTTCTGAGGTATTTACACATTGCTAGATTCCATCTATAGTAATCCTGAGTTTATTAAATTATATAAACAAACAGTAAAATAAGTGTAATCATCAGGTTTAAAGTTCCCTCACAGATCTGAATAGCAGATACAAGTTTGGATGTTCCAGTGTTGTTTTGTATTCAAGACTCTCACTGAAAGCACTAAGATCAAAACAATAGAAGTGTTGACATGTTTGTCTGAGTTTTGTTGACATGAAAATCTAGAAATGGCAGTTTTCCTTGTTTCTATACATTTCCAGTGAAATGACATAGAACTCGGTGTTTTAAGGACAGTTCATGACGATTGCAGACCAACTTAAACTGAAGTATTTGATTAGATCCAGACCTTACAAGCTGTATGGGAACCATACCTACACTGAGAAATATGGTATGTGTAAATTAAGGTTGCAAGTTCTAATCAACCTCTAATTTGCAGTTGCTTGGAACTCTCTCCACACTTATGTTTGCTTTTGGCTACATAATTTAAGGCACATTATTTTTAATTTGATCTCCAGATATACCTACAAGAACATGTGATTTGACAGCAGAGTCCGCTTGTACAAGAGGTGCTTTTTGCTGACTTTGTAATAAAAACTTGCCCAAAGGGAAAATCTTTGCAAACCTTGGTTCCTACCAGCCTGGCAGATGGGTGTTGCAGAAACTCTGCATTTGCCGTGTGCGGTCTGTGCTCCCAGCCCTCCTCCTGAGGGGTGACATACATGACTCAGCCTATTCATGTTGGGCCTCCAGGTGCTGGAGCAGTCATATTTTACTTTGCATTTTGGGGTTTCTGTTACAACAAGGCTCAAACCCACAGTAAAAATGCTATTTTACTTTTGCTTTTAGCTGTGTTGATTCCACAGGCAGGTGGAAGCTAAGAAAACTCATCTGACTCAAATAATGAAGAGTAAGGATTAAGATGAGGGAAAAGGAGGGAAATGAAGGAGAGGAACCACATGAGGTCATAAGAAATGGATGGGATATGAGGTTAAAGCAAAAATAAGAAATCCAATGAAAATATTAGGGGCCAGAAAGAAGAAGGGATGTGATTGGAGTAATGATGAAGGCAAAGAGAGGACTTGAATCAACACAAGGATGCTAGTCAGAAGAAGTGGGGTAGGAGAAATAGCAGTAAGAAGAAGGAGCAAGAGGAAAAAAGAATTGAAAATAGGAAAAAGGTTATATCCACATAAGAACACAAACCAGTCGACCACTGACGCAATCGACTTGGCTTTGTTTGTCGAATGGATCATTTACTACCTGGTACACTGCTAGTAGGGGCTCATCTGGCAAAATGTGGTTCTGTGAGTATATATTGTGTACAGCTATGTGAAGTGTTGTAAAACAAGTGCACAAAGAGGACAATGCAGTTCATAACTCCTTTAGCGTTTGGCAGTCAGTCTAAACATGCTCTTGAGACACAGAAACAAACACTTCTGAAGAAGGTCGGTCATGATATGTCCCCCTTAGATGTGTCCCAGTGGCTCTATGCCCATGCTTTTATGTGTTTGCGATGAAGAAGATGAATCTGGGGAATTCAGTTGTGGAATGGATGTGTCAGGAAAAGGTCTCTCTCTGTGCTATGCAGAGAAGCCTGCAGCAAGCCTTGAAAGGATGCCTCTGATGGGAAAGCAGGCTGGGATGAAGATAAGGACCCACCAGGTATCATGTGTGGGGCAACAAAACCTGTCTCCCTTCTGATTGGCAGTTGGGGTAGGAGGAAGGGGTGCTGGTGAAAGGGTCATATTTGGAAACTCCCCCCTTTCTCCTACCCATCTGGGCAGGGGTTTGGAAATGGTGAAATCACCAAACCACTGGTCTACGCCCAAGGTTGTGTGCAGGCTGAGGTGGGGAGGGCTTATGCCTCTAATTGGGAGTGTCCACAAATCTCTGTGGCATAAATGAGAAAACAGAACTTGTCTGCATAACATTTCCATGATTTTACATACCATAAAGGCTCCTACTGCATTGCCTACAGTCTGACTTTCCTTAATGAAACTTTTTATCTTGTCAGCTTCTAATATTTCCAGCCTGAGAGGAGAACCACTAAAAAATTAATATTAAAGCTTTTTGACACTGTCCACAGCTCTGTTTAGCTCTAAATTATACAATTCTTGAATTAGCTGCTGTCTGTTTTCAGTAGTTTTCCATTACAAGGGGTCAGACACCAGAAGAAATAGTTTTCTAAACCAGAAAGGAATATTAAATGACATAGCTGATAAGTATGAACAGTGGTGCAGAAGATTTATTGAGTAATGTGTTAGGTTGATAAATGATAACATTTATTTGCAATTTGAGGATGTGACCCAAATGACACTCATTAGCTCAGCTTGTGTAGAACCGATTAGTTTTGTAAATTTATTATTTGTCTGCTGCTGTTGAAAGAAGAGTCTGTTTTAATTGATTTGAAATCTGTTTTATTTCAGTGAATATTACATATTCTGGTTTTAATTGTATTCTGTTGTTTCCTCCTAAATGTCAGAGATATTATAGTCTATTACTTGAGCAGGGGAGTGCTTGGCATCTTGCTAAAAGTCTGTAGTGAATGCATTAATCCATACATAGAAGGGTGGTAACAAAACAAGTTTTCTATTACCGGCTGTACTTCTTAGGAATACACTGGAAGGGAAATGAGGAAGCTGCTAGCTCACAGACAAGTTCCCCTCCTTCTGCTGGTGGAACTTGAATGACACATGTTCAGTTTCCCTAAAAGGTTCATGGATTTAGGAGCATGATTCCGATTACATGGAGCTTTTTGCCTCTGCCATCACCAGTGCCAGATATGGACAACAAGGAAACATCTCTGACTCTCTTTGGGAGCCCCAGCAGTGAAGTGTAGGGGTTTGGAGATCCTGAGAAGAAAGTGTTGCCTTTGGGGATTTGCTGGAAAAGTCCAGTGGGTGTCGAACTATGACAATTTCCCCCGGATCTTTCTATTCCAGAAAATGCAATAGAAAGTAGTACCTTTGTTCTAGGAGAATTCAAAAAGCCTGAAGAAATAAGAGAGGGTTTCTGAGAGTTGGGGTCTGTGCAATAGTCTGGATTAGGCAAGAACATTGAAAGGTATTTTAAGGAGAAACACCGAAAAATGTTTGTTTCCACACAGATATTGATGTAAAACTCTTTAGAGAAAAAGGCTTGTATGTTATTGAAGTGTTCTACTGCAACCTCTTCTAAACCCTGTTAGGTGTTTTCTGAAGGCTGGAAATGAGTTTTGTTTTGATGCTTTGCTATCTCTTACTGAAGTGTAAACACTAAAAGATCAAAACTAAAATGAAACCTGAGACAAATAAGTTTTGGCTGGACCCAGGAGAACTCCCCTAGCCTTGCAATCCTCTTTGAACAGGGGTGAGATCTCAGCCCCTTGCCCGACATGTGGCGGCCACAATTGTCCAAGACAGAAAAACTTCTAGTGAGAAACTATTTCTTGCCTAGTTGTCACAAAGGTTGAGATGATCATGGATACTTGTTTCATTTAGTTTCAGCTAGTTCCTGCTTCCTCCAAATAAGCTGTAACAGATGGGAGAGAAGAGACAAAAAGAAAGAAAGACACCCTTTTGTTTGAATAGGTGCTTTATTTCATTAGGAAAGATGGAAATATTTCCTAAATCAAAAAAAAAAAAAAGGGATTTTTTTTCTTAGTGCCTAGGTTTTCTAGGATGCTACAGACTAACTTTAGTGTGAGGAAAGCTTGCAAACACACATGGCACAAGAAATAAGTAAGTAGGTTCAATGGCTCTCGGGAAGAAGTTCTGCTAGAAGGTGGCAATGCAAGGCTGGATAGTTGTTGTTCTAAGAAAGCACAAAGGAACAAGCATTTCCTTCATGAGAAAGCTTGCCCTTCCTAGGAAATACTGAGGTTTAAATAATTTTCCTGGGGTAAGCTGACATCTGGTGTTTGGAGGCACAGGACATGTGCTCATGTCCTTTCACTGCCATTCCTCCATCTTCCATCTTCCACGGCGTTATTGACCACTGTGCAGAAAATGGTCCTTTAGTCTCTTTTGTTTAGGTGTGACAAGAGCAGTCAGTGGAAAATGGACCTTTCCCCACATATCCCCCTTGTCTGTCCCGAGTATCCATTTGCTGGCTAGTTTAGGGGAAACATTTTTCATCCTGAACAGAAGTTGCAGCTAAAATGTATTCCTAACAAGAGGCTTTGCTCAGCCAGTGCTTTTTACCCAAAAAAAAAAAAAAAAAAAGTTTGGCTATGATAAATTATTCTCCACCGATGGCAATTCATTTTGTCAAAAAAAAATTCCCAAACGTGGCTGGTCCTGACACAACCTCCTTGTTTGTTTGTGCAGTCAGTGCTCAAGGCTGGTTGACAGCAACCAGCTCGGTACAGAGGCAAGACAGCACAGCTCCTGCTGCCTTGCCGAGGGAGTCTGGGCACACACAAGGCACGGACATTTTTCTAACCTGTAACAAAATACACAAGCACATGAGAACGCATTGTACCTTTATTTGGTTACCTTCGCTTTCTTCAAAACGGGTTTCAGACCCATCTTAGGGTGAGACACTAACGTTTTGGCATCTCTTCATACTCTCACATTAATCTCAGAGCCCTTTTAGATCTTCTTTTCCTGGGTGTGATTTTTACTTCCTTCAAAAAATCACATCCCTCTTCATGTAGCTGTGAGCTCCTAAAACCATGCAGGTCACTGACAGACCAGTGCATGTGCTGCAGAAGGCAGCTATATGAAGCCCTGAGGGTTTTCCATACGTATCGATATAAATCCTGGCATTGGGGTTTGTGCCAAAGTTTTGCTCAAGTAAAGCATGCAAAATGAAAAACCACATCACCTCTCGGGAAATCTGACCAGCATCTCCAGTCTGGGATGCTGAAATTACATCTCTTGCCATTTTGATTCCTGGAGCAAAGACATATAATGTTTAAAGTCCATCTCTGCCCTAACTATTTTCTTGAGTGTGGGAGATCTGTTTTAAAACCACAGCATAAAATTATACTGAAATGATGTTTTATTAATTAGCATAGAAATGTGTTTAATCTGCATTTAAATTTCCTGAAACAAATTTTGTGTATGTGTGCTATTTTAAGCAAACACACCATGCAGATAAATCTTTGGAGCAGAAAGCGCTGTGTGGCTTTGAATGAAAACATAAACTTGCTCATAACTATTTGCTATTTGCCCCTCCATAATGACATTATTCCTTTTGTTGTTCACACATTATCATTGGCAGTGCAAAACAAATATGCATGGCAATGAATAGCACTTGCATGTAATTTTAGGAGTAGATTTTAGGCATGCTTTGGAGAATGTGAGAAAGCGCAGCTCTATGCTCATACAATCAGCCAGACTTGGGCGAATCAGGCCAATGACGGCATTTTTCTCTTGAGAAGTATCATCTTTGGCTAGATCTGGTCTGCCAATATTAAAAAATAAATAAAAAATGCTTATGGTGCTGATACTTTTCTGTCCAGAAAATTTTCCTTTTTTTTTTGTAAAAACACCAAAGAAGGACATACAGCAGTCAAGCAAAGCAGCAGTAGCTCATACATGAAATTACAGCCAGGAACAAATATTTTAAAGTGCTACAAGGTGTATGTCTTTTGTGCTCATCTTGCAGCAAAGGACAGAAATACAGACATTAGCCCACTATCTTGCACTTGTGTGACATTGTCCTTGCTGCAGCTGCTGCCTGTCCTAGCTACTCAGCATCATTTCCAACAGTCCTTCAGGTTTCTGACAATTCCTATCACATCTAACTCAAAAATCAACATCAATGTGTTCTTATTTATACAACTGTGGTAAATACCCTCTTCCTCACCCCCTGATTATTTTTTTTTCCTTTCTTACAAGTAGAACAAATTATTATCTTTCCTTGGTACAAAAAATGCCAGCCCTGTGAGACTGTAGACACTACTGAAAAACAAATGCTGCGTTTTCTCTGGGTTCGTTACTTCTGCTTTCCACATAACTCAGGGCCATAGGAATTAATGCTGCTGTAGAGGGGAAGGACATAGTCACTTCATTATTAGACCACAGATAACACTAGGACAACTATTTATCATTATTTAAGGCTGCAGCACAATCCATGGGTTCAGAGCTTCTCAGTTTCTTCTCAGTAATAAGTTCAAAACAAAAAAGTATCCTTATGAGAGGGCAGTATGTGTGTTCCAGACCAGATCAAGGGTTGCTTTGCTGAGAATTTACTCTATTTCCTAGCAAAGCTCTGTGGTCTAAATGGTTATAGTAGAGGAGCAAGAATGCCTTGAGCATTTATCCTTTCCACAATCTGGTTGGCTTGGTACTGGCTAGGAATTAGCAGTCACCTTTTCTTTGTTTTTTCCTTTGGGTTTTTTGTTGGTTTTGTGGTTTTTTTTTAATCTAGAGCTCCCAAGTGACAGCTCATTTTTTTGCTTTTGTTTTTGACTAGAGCTCCCAAATGACAGCTTCTGTAACACCCAGCAGTGTCATGGGCACATATTTTTCTGCTTAAGAAAGGTGTTAAAAACTGTACTTAAGTTGGATTCACCATATTTTTAAAATCATCTATCAACTCAAAAATACAAAGCTGAAATGCCACCTATAGCTTGACAGTTTTTAGAGTAGCATGGTAAAGGTAAGGAGTTAAATCTACGCCACAGATGAGAAAAAGACTCAAAAAGTGTAGCATATTTAGCCTGAAAGAAAAAGCAGACTGGATGATGATCTCATTACAGTGTCTAAATATATAAAAAGATTATGGAAGAATCTGGTCATGACCTACCTGGCTGGACTCTGTGAAAATTAAGGGAAGATATATTGACCATGACGGACAATGAAATCTGAACAGAAATGAAACGGGAAAAGTCTTAATAATGCCTTTAGAGCTGAACTGGAGCAAAAAAGTCTTGAAATAGAAAACACATATAATAGAGTTTTACAGATAACCCAAGGCGGGGTGTAAAGAGTAGAGGTATACATGTGAAAAAACCAAACATACGCAAATATAATGCTCTTACTGATGAGGAATAGAATAACCAGGGCAGACAGCCACACAATTTCAGAATTAGGAAATTAAGACCAATGAGGGAATTCACTCAGGCAGAGCTTTTTACTCAGCATGGAAAACACAAAGACTAAGTTATCAAGTAAGGTCATAAAAGGCAATGACATAAATGAATTTAAGAGACAGATAGACATTTTTATGGAGAGAATGGATTGAAGAATTCAGAGCCAGTGACAAATCAGGGAGATGGGGTTGAGATAAAATTAACAAGGACAAGCTTGCTTGTGGCCAGAGGCATTCTAATGTCCAGCAATACCTTATGTCCTCTGTCATCATATCCTAATCCAACACTGACATCTGAAGGTAGCATGAAATCTCTTACACCTCTTAGTATATTAAAGAGGAAAAAGTGCTTTCAGAGTTTTTTCCCAAAAGAGAAAAATGTGTTGTTGCTTATTCACTTTTCAACGTGTGCACATAGTTGCAGCAGATGTTGAAAGGACTCGGTCTCAGGCGGTACGTGGTGATCTGCTTACAAACTCAGAGTATGGTCCCTCAGTTGCTTTAAGATTCTCCGTAGAGGGGTTTCAGTCACATCTCCCTTAATTTTCAGGCAAAATTTTGTTTATTTTGCTGTACCTACTGCTTTAGCTCATGGAGAGCAACTGGAGATTCCCGCAGCAGTGTCCCGCTTCTCCTGGGTTAACTCCTCCTGCTGTCGCATCAGCTCTGCATGCTGATGCATTGCCATATGCTGACGAGGCTGTGACAGACTTTGACAAGGTCCCTGGGCCACCAGCAGCCAGGCACAGCATCCAGAGGTGTCCGATGACTTTTATAGTCCACAGACTACAAGGGCTTGATGCAAAAATCTGCCCTTGGATAAAGGGAAGAGCAGCTCATGCTGTTAATTTTATCTGGAATTGGAAGAGCGAGCTGTGTGCCAGTCAGGAAAATGTCTGTATCCCACCCTGTTTAGGAGTTAATGCTCATGAAAAGAAGATTGAAGGAAATGGGCCTTGACATTTTGGAAAATGTGGATTTACATTAGTTCAGGCTTAAAGTATATAGGGCAAGTAGAAGGCATGGACAAGGACATCCAGGGTAACAGGCTATCTTCACAGACTGACATGAACAGCAGTGCTAGTAGCCAGTAGAATAGACAGTGGAAAGACCCCTCCAGGCAGTAGACAAACCTCGGGTAACTCAGAAATCTTTCTAAGTGCCTGTTGGCCACCTCTGGGACTGTCAGATTTGCCTGGCAGCCCAAACTTTTCCCTGTGTCTAGGAGAGCTTTCCAAGACCAGAGAGATCAAGCACCAAATAACATTTACTCCAGGCTCAAAAATTCATGCAGGGCATTTGTAGTTGTTCTTTGAGGGAAATATGTGTCCAAGTTTCCAGTGTTCGCTTTCAGCTGCTGCTTTGCAGAAAGGGCAGGAAAATGTGCCCATCTCTTCTGGGGTGACCAGGCTGAGAGGATCAAGTAGCGGTAAGAGACTGCTTAGTTCAGACTAGATATCAGGGAAAAATTCTTTGCTGAAAGAGTGGTGAGGGATTGGAACAGGCTGCCCAGGGAAGTGGTGGAGTCACCATCCCTGGAGGTGTTTAAAATACGTGTAGATGGGGCACTTCAGGACACGGTTTTATGGTCATGATAGTGTTGGGTAGACAGTTGGACTTGATGATCTTAGAGGTCTTTTCCAACCCGAAAGATTCTGTGATTCTATGCACTTCTGAGTATGAGCAGAACTGAGCCCAGGCTTTAGAGCAACATCAGGGGCAGTGAGTTTTGTAATAGGCATATTCCAAAGAAAATTCTCAGCTATGAAACATTTCCGTCGTGCTGGAAAAACTCAGTGATGCTTCCTTATTGGCAGAATCTTTTTCCTTCCTGCTAATAGCTTCATCTTATTCGTATAAATTTAATTCTCACAAAAGTATGGTTTTTCTTTTCTAATGCTTTTCATGAATCTCTATAAATATATAGCCCTTGGGCCCCTTTGTAGAGGAACTTAAGAGATTTTTATGGTATGGCTTTTAAAACAAAGCATGTCCCGGTTTGTGTAGAGTTTACTGTAACTGACTGCTTAATCTAAACCACACTAATGAAGGCTGAACACAAATAATGCTAATTTAAAAAAAAAAAAAAAAGCCTGATGTGATTAGGCTTCTGTTGAACACAACAGCAAGACTAGAACATGTTTTCCTTCCTCTTTGGCTACTTCCACCGTAATCTGAATATCAAGATCTTAAATCCATCAGGAGCTCAGCAGGCAGCCCACCTTTATGAAGAACTTTACCCTTAAAAATAGAATGAAAACGGCTTTTATGAGCCATCAGGGGATGAGCAGCCCTGCAGGCTCAGTGTGTTTAGCTAATATGGAACAGGAGGAGGTGGAAGTTCTTGGATTTGTTTCTGTTTTAAACGGCCCCTCTGCTTCCCTAGGAGCTGTATTGATGGACTCTGAAAGAAAGCTGAGGTCAACTCTTTGTCTTGATGAGTTAGTGGAGAAATATTTAACTGGGGCCTCATGAAAACTACTTAGCTGTAATAATAACATCAAATCACTGTTAAATGTGTTTCAGGAACAGTCATTAGCAACATAGCTATACAACCTAATTCTATTTGTTTAAATAAAGATCTCTTGAGGTCACATTATTCTGGTACGAATTTGAAAAGCTTGGCTGCTGAAAACAGAAAACTGGAGACAGAAAGCAGAGTTTGGATGATGTCCAAGCTTTATCATATCCATTCTTTAGCATGGGCATGTGAAGACAGATATCTTGCTAGGGCTTTATGAGCTCTCTAAGCAGCTAACGTTGTACGATTTCTTTTTGCCGTTCTGTGATGCAGCTGCAAAATGAAAGCACCAGCTTCATCTTGTCAGTGGGGTCCTGGCAGGAAATATTTCTGATGGCTCAGGGGAAACTTTCTTGGTGATCAGAGAATCACTCTGCAGCGAAGACAGGAAACTTAAAGCTGTTGCCCAAAGACGGGATGGGATGCTACTAGTGCAGATGATGCTTAAGACTGAACTCAGTAAAAAAGAATAGAACGGGGAATAGCGTATTTTCAGTGGGAAGGCACCTACAATGATCATCTAGTCCAACTGAAAGAAAAAAAAATGTGGAGTCTAAACAGTATAATCCACTTAAAAGAATTGGAAGACATAAAAAAGTCCCTTACATGCTGTCCCCATTGCAACACAGGTTTCTCACTTTGGACTTTGGAGACCCACCCCCATCCATGAGCATCTCACTTGAAAGTATTGAATTAAGAGAGATAGCCACATGCTTTCTTTTCTAGAACCGACGAAGGCTCACGTAAGAACAGCATCCCTGGCTAAATGTGGAACAGAACATTTAGAAGAGAGCTGGTTTTGCACTTTTTGTTACTAGACTGAGGTTAGACTAGTAGCCTTAGGATGTGGCTGAAAAAGCTCCTCAGCCAAAGGTGGGAGCAAATTTATGTCTCTTTCTCAGCAGTTTTTGTGAGGATGTAGTCACCATCTCTAACTGTATTCCACATTTCAGAAGTAATATAAGGTTCCTTATTCCAGGAGAACTGAACATGCAGCCCAAAATAGCAAGGCCAGCTGCAAAGAAATCATTGTAAAGAGGATGCAGGAGAGAGACTTTACAGAGAAATTACTAGTATCAGTGGACTAATTCCAAAGTGAGTATACAAAAATGAAGTTGATAACGGGGAAAAGAAACAGGTCAAAAGTGTCTTAAGCTTCCACTTCCATACAACACTGGCTGGAGTGCCCCTCAGAGCACTGAAAAGCCCTGCAAGAAACACTTTAGACCAATATATGCTAAAAGCATCTTCATAGAACCACTGAGAGGAAGAGATAAAAATGGTAAATACTGTAGCTATTACCTGGAATAATATACTTGAAGTGGAGAGATGAAAACCCAAAGGATCTTGAATGAACTGTCAGGATCCAAATGAAATGCTTGATTAGGAAAATATTTCTTTTCAGGCTGGAAATTATATTAGCCAGCTACACCTCTCCTTCTGTGGGTGAAAAAGGGGCATTCTTAGAACTGGTTTAAAACATTTTAATTTGTGGTTTATTTCTTCAAGTAAAATTCTTCAGCTAACTAATACTACATTTCTTTATCTAATGTCCAAGGGAACAGTTCTCTGTGCAGGGAAGGAGATATTGCCAAAAAACTGCCAGAGCAGGACAAGATCAAGATCTGCTTTCAGCCAAACCAGTCCTGAAGTCAAAGATATTACTGTGGCTTTATCTGAAAGCAGAATTTGCTCTAAAATCTTGATTACATGTGAATTCCTCCAGGATATTGTATAGTTAAGATCTCTGAACACATTTTAAATAATCCTCTTTTGCTTTATGTAATGAATAGGATAGATGGAATTGGTTTCCCAGACTTTGAGGAAATTGAAGTGATATGTTAAAGATTTAACAGCTTTTATTTCTCTTTTCATATCTTAACCCAGTATCAAATATTAAAGTACTAATATATTTAAGAAAACCAGAAGTTGCTTTTATAATTAATTTCCTTTCTGAGAAAAAGTGTTGCTGACTTCTTCTGGAAAGAATGTGAGTAATCCTTTAAAAGAAAACCAGAATAAATGTGTGTGCATATATGAAAGCCTTTTTCTTCTTTTCTCAGTATCTCAAAAATAAAGGTATATTGTTTATGCTGTACATCAAGGCAGATACATGTTATCTGAAATGAGCACATCATATCACATCAGGAACACAAAAGTGAAAAATGTGGCTAGAATATAAAATGTTCAGATTCTGCAAGACAGCTGTGCTCCAATTCCGGTGGGAACCAGGCAGAGGAGTAAAAACTGAACAACCCTGAGCCCACAGACATTTCTGTCACATCTCCACATTCCTAAACAGGACTATAACTTCAGCACATACACCTAAGGGTTGTAAAATGGGCTTCCCTCTTAGAGGCTCTTTTATACTGAGCACCATGGGAAGGAACACTGTGATTGGTCCGTTTGGGTCACCTGACCCATCCTCTCCTCCTCATAGGCACAGCTGCCCCCCCTCCCCTATTATCATTGCCCTCTATGCCAGGAGCCCAAGAGAACTTTTATCCTGGTGCTCTCAATCTAGGACACTGCCAAATGTCCAGACAACTATTTCGTTTTCTTTTGAAATGCTCTGTTAAAGTCAGAGGTTGGCGTTGATCCCCTGGAGCGACGTGCATGCCCTGGCTTCCTGGGGCAGTGCTACTGACAAGCCACGGGTCTGTCTCCATCACCTTTGCAGCCAGCCCAAACGTCTGTTGGCTTTCGAGCTGGAGACAAAGCAAAATGAGTCTTGCCAAGTACTTAAGACAACAAGGGTGGGCTCCATGCATCTGTTCAGGCTCCTTGGGTCAGCGCATCCCTCTCCAAAATACAGGCTGGAGGAAAAACCCTTGTGAGATGTCACCAGCACGAATGCAGCATATGAGGTCCTGGGTGAAGGCCACGGCTTGGGATGGGCTGCTGGCCCCACTCCTGCACCCACGAGGCCTTGCTTTCTTCAGCACTCACAGACGAACAGAATGGAGAGGGAATGTGCTGGCTTCCCTCCTTTTTAATAGGTTCACTGATTCCACACTGGTCATCAGCCACAAGCAGGTACTGCTCTGGGGGGCTGTTTTGTTTTGGTGGGCTGAGGTGGTTTTCGTTCTTTATTTTTTACATCCTGAAGAATGGGATCATCCTTTATGCATGAAATATATGAAGGGGTTTAAAATTATTATTATTATTATATTTCCTAGTTTGCATGTTGATTCAAAGAGTCAACGGGGACATCTGGTGCTTTTGCAACTAGATGAGTATGCCAAAAATACAGTAATAATAAAAAAAACCTCTCTGAACAAAAACTTCCTCAGGGCCACAGCTGGAAGCAAAATGATGTCTGACATAAAAGTGACTAACCGTGTCACCTGTTTTCATTTACCCTTTGGTATGCTGAAAATAAGTATGTGACAAGGTAAACCCATGTAGCAAAAGACAATGTGTCTGGAATATATTAGTTAACTCAATTTTTTCCTCTCTCCTGTTGAATTTCATCAGAGATTCATTTAAAATACTAATGTTCTTCACTCTATTATTCGAAGTTAAAAGAAGCATATGGTGCTTTGCAACAAAAGATAATTAGATTTCTTGTCTGCCTTCAGTATTATAGTTCATTAATGCACTTTAATGGAGTTTACAAACAGAATAGGCAGAATAAATGATAGAATAAATTAAGAGGTTTAAAATGATGAGTTTTGGTTTTCTGAGTTCGTTTCTCAGAATATCCCAACTGTACTATTGTCTATCTACTGCAGCATCTTTTGCTCCTTTAAGCATTCCCTGATATTTCGGAAGAAAGTACAATAATCCTGTTGGTGATGGAAAGACCCCAGCCATGACAGTATTTTCCTCCTAAGGACTGCAGTTAACTGTTAAGGCCTGAAGCACAAGGGCTTGTAGCTCCTTCCCTTGTTTGGTGTTCAGTCAGCATTCACTCCATCAATACCAATGGCTAATCATTCACTTGAAGGCTTTCAAAGTCCTTCCCTGTAAAATATCTGACAATGATGAATTCGACAAATTGAATATGCGTGGTCTGAAAAACAGTCCTGTAATTAGCCTAATTTCAGTTTGCATTTTTTGTGCTCAAAGTGATACCAACCACGTAACTAAACAAGTTATTTTCTTAAGAATGCTAAATAATCTTCTCTATTTACATGCAGCTTCACATAAACATTGTCTAGACATTTTGAGGTAGCTTTTTCAATTCCTCAGAGGAAGCCTTGAGAAAAAAGCTCTGGGACAAGACGTGAGACCACTGCTGTATATCTGCTAGGCTCACCTTCATCTGCAGCTGGAACAAAAAACATGTATATGAGGAAATAGAGTAAAATGCTCCATAAATTTATATGCCTAAAACATTAGGATTTTTATAGATTTTATTTTTTAAAAAAAGTAATTGGAAATCTTGAGTTTTGACTTTCAGCGAAACATCTGATTTGGTACAATATGCAAAATTATTAATTCAGGTAGAGAAGATGACAATGAAGGCATCAGTTTGGCACATTTTAAAAAGTTACGTACAGTATTTAGCTTCATGCTACACATGAGAGCTGCCCTGTAGGGCTGCAATTGCAGCCTCTTTCCAGTTAAGATAATGAAATATTTAGGTTACTGAATAAGACTCTGAAGTGAGTTGCTGCATACATCGCCTGTTGTCCACCTTCAGGTAAGGTGACTCCAGACTGGAATAGGTACAGAGAAGGGGTAAATGACCAGCAGTTGAGGAGAGCTTGCTTACAAAATCAGGCTTGTTTCCACTAGAACATTGAATAGGGGAGATGATACTATTGCCCTTGATAATTTAATCTGCTGAAGTGACTAATGGTATAGTCTTTTCAAATAATCCAAACTCAAGAACACATGTTTCACAGTAGCAAGACTTGCATTCAAGAGGAACAGCTCTCATTTTCTGCTAAAATGACAGTGAAAGATAACATTCCCCTGTGTCGCGTGTATTGCTGAGGTGTGGGAGTCAAATAAACTTCAGTCCTCTCTAAAAGGAAGGGAAAATATAGTCCTGCCTATATAATGTCTTCCCTTAATGCAGTATGACTCCAGCCTAAATTGATTTAATAATTCAAATAGTATTGTATCATTTCCCTTATTTCTTGTCTAATTTCATTTTATGCTAATGGTTTTGCATGTAATCGTTACTTTTGCATCAGCATACTTTTAAAAGGCAGATTATCTTATTTCTTAAAATAAATTTATAAGATAAAACATTAGACCTCTGGCCTCCTTGGCTAACAGGACATAGGCAAAGTAATTTTTTATACTTATGTGGTAATTTAGAATATTAAAAAGACATTGACTATAAATTTTTATGCATCTTCTTTTTTTTTTTTTTTTATGCAGACCTGCAGCTGATACATATACGTTACAGCATTCTCTGGGTTATTTGATATTACTATTTTGCTCTACCATAATATGAAAGATACATATGACTATTTTTTTACTCACTAAAATTCACATAAATGCTTGCTGCAGGGTCTTTCATTTTTAGTCATTAATGAATGCTAAGGTCTAGTTATGAGGCAGTATAAATAACCAGCCATGCAATAAGTGATAAAACTGCAGAATTTCATCCCTTCCTTGGAGAACACAGTATAATTTCAAGGCTGTCTGTGGCCCATCTTTTCGATCTGTTTTTCTTCATTTAAGATGGAAAATAACAGGATTGGTCTGAAAACTTTAGGAATGGGTAAAGTGAGAAGCAAGCTGAGAAGGAGCTATAACAACATTGCAGTTAAGCTTTGAACTGGTGGAAGCATCAACAGAAGAAGTTGCTGCATTCATTGTGAGTCCTGGAATTAGGTATTCGAGTTCTCCAGAACAGATGTAGGGATACATCTATTCAATATTATTATTCTCCGCTACAGTAGTGTTAACAACAGGTAGGATTTTCATTTCATAATGCTTACACAAAACTTGCATTGAGTACATTGACTGTCAGTCACTACTGATTTCCCGAGTTTCAAGTCCTTCCCAGACATCGACCCTCCAGCAGGAGGGGAGACATGAGCATGAGGGAACAAATTGTCCAACCTTCTGCAGAGTGAAGTCCTCAAATCCCCGCTTAGACAACAAAGAAGAAACCGGAATTTGGCAGAAAAAAACAACCCAAGCCATTGCTTAAAATGGCTGTTTTTGAAACCTGGCAACAAGTATTTTCTTTAAAACTGGATTTAAAAAAAAGAGAAAAGAAACGTAACCATCTCCTGCCAGCTCTGCAGCATGGAGGCCAGATTTGTTTAAGCTGAGGAATGGGCACGTTTGCCTTTAACTCATTTAACAACAGGTGACAGATATTGTGCGAGAAATAATCTACTGATGCAGTTATTTTTTTTTCAAGTCAACGTTTGACCTAGACCTAGACCTAAGTTTGTTTACTTTCTGAACATGATCTCAAGCCAGTTTTTTCCCCAAAGATGAGGAAGTTTACAGTGGGGAAAAAAAAAATAATTTGTACAGGCACACAGAAAGTTTACAGTCTGGTGGAAATCCAAAATCCAAAAAATATTTGAAACATTGTGCAAGCACACGCATATACCTACTTCAGAGTCAGAGCCTGTTTGCATAGCCAGAAATTTATGTCCTAGAACAGGAAAATTTCTTCCTTCTGCTTCAGCTCCCTTCCAGACGAGAGGCTGTGTATAAAAGTACTGTGACTGTCAAAACAGATCAGGGTCTTTGACAGCAATTAACATTAAGGAAATAGATACTGAGGATATTTTTTTAAAAAAAATATCATTTGAAATTGTGCAAGGAATACATGTAGATCTATAGGAAAGCACACGTTCATTTCAGGATTTGACCTGATTGCAATTACACATTTCCTCTGAAAAAGCCTTTTGTGTAAGGTCTTCAACTTCTTTTCAAATTATTTCTGTATTTGCAGGAGAAGCTTCTGAATATCTCGGTCTCTCTCTTTTTCCTAGTTTAACGTCTGCTTTCTTGCTCTCTGCTCCTTTTGTTTACCAGCTGTTCCTTCTTTTTCTTTGCACTTATTGAACTTCTGTTCTTCTTTCAGATCGTCTAGAAAAAGTATAGTGAGAAAAGTATCTGGAATACTTTCAATTTGAGTAACAATTGTAAATGATACATACTCTCCAGGGGAAGGGACAGTACAGTTCTTTACACATTTTCTAGTTAGGTGAGTAATGCTAAATCTTCTCGCCATGCCTTGCATGATTTCACTTCGTATTTATAACTTTGGATGTAAGGTGCAGCTCTATTTGTGTTACTTTACTTCTTATTAAACTGCTTGATCCAAATGCCCTGGTTCTCCTCTGAATTAATACTGTTGTTCCCCATTTCTTCCCTCTTTTTGGTGGCTATATTTCCTCTATCAAAAGAGGATAGACTTAAGTATCCTCTCAGGAGACAGTTTTTATGCTGAAAATAAATATTCATTAGACACCTTTCTGATGTCAAGGATGACCTATAGTATATTTTACTGCAATTGTTTTTTCCCTCTGTAAAGAATGTTTCTTCCTACAATAGTAACAGTAGTTAGATTGAAATTTACTCCAACAGTTTCCCTGTGTCTGCTTGTTTCCTCCCAGCAGTGCTCTTGAGAGAGTTACAAGGGTCTGATGAATAAGTGGTGTGGATGCAGGTGTGCTGGAACAGTCAGACCTTTGGTCAGAAACACATTTACATTATGACTCAGCCTTCTGACAATCGCTCCATTAGTGGATGTTTAAAAAGAAAGAATAAAGATATCCATCCAACCCACTTGTTTGTATTCCCCTGAACAAGGGAAGTGACACTGTGCAGTGTTTTTGCGCTCAGAAGATATTTCATTGTTTTGTGCACAAATTGTTAAATCTCAGCTGTGCAAGGACGTGAAATGAAAATGAAAACAGATTTAAAATGTTAGAGTTTTCTTTCAGCGTAGTCAAGAAAACCTGAGTCTATAATATCCACAAGAGTAATTAAAACTTAGTGAGGAGCACTGTGACTGACAGGTTTTCTGTCAAGATGCAGTGAAAGATGCAATGATGTTTATCTGTAGGTGTTTATCTCATGTAGGTAGGAAACAACTTTCTTGTTGGCACAGAAAGAACTGTGTCAAGCCCAAAACAGGAATAAACCCCAGAAGGAGCTAAGAACAACAATTGTCTAAATCATCACTTTGCAAGAGAAAAAAAAACAAAAACGTTTCAGCCTGGTCATCTCAAATATAAATGCAGGCTAACATGAAAATTGTGGCTTAATGCAATGATTTGAATCTTATGTAGAACAGATAGACAACTCCATGCAATGGTTGAGGTCACTGAAAACGAGTGGAGAAGAATAAGAGAATAAGAGAAGCAATATGAAGGTGTTTAGAAGGTGTTATAATCCTTTATAAGACCTTCCAGCAAGAAACATATGTCACCAAGGAATTGTAATCACGTACAAAACAATTCTTGTCCTATCTGAAGCGGTCAGTTGTAGCGATGGGCTGGTTTGTTGTGGCATTCGTTTTTCAAAACCACCCCTTACTGGGTACCATGGGCCTGCTCTGAGGGCAGTACTGGTCTATGCTGTATAACAGATGGATCAAAATCCCAGATAATATTTGTTGACTATGTAGAACAGCAATTATTATTCACTGACATTAGCATTTAAGAGAAGCTTGGTCATAAATCCTAGCTGTAGTCAATGATAGTAAGCCTAAGTTTAAAGCCTCACTTCTCAGCTGTCAGGATGAATAATCCGAGGGCCCGAATTCATGGCAGCAACCTCAACCAGACCATCATGATGTGGCTGAGAACTGAACACAGACTTAAGACATGACTATGTTTGGTGTTTTCCACAAGGTGAAGACAAAGAATGGGTTTAAACTGCAGCCGTTGTGAATACAAAAGCTGTGGGACAGGGAGACATTGAGAAAACAGAAAAGTTGGAGATGCAGTCTTGGGCTTCTGAGATCTGCCAGTTTCAATGGTAAGGCAAAAAAAGATGCAGAGATGTTTCTGAGAGCTGGATGGAACAGGAACTGTTCTTTTTCTGTTAAAATGCCTGATGTTAAAGAGGAAACAAAAGAGAGGATTGGGATTACAACGAGCATATTGTGTCTACGCCAAAGTGGGATCAAAGTAAGCAGTATATTATCTTGGAAGGCTTTAGGTCTGGCAGTCGAATAAAGTGGTTAGTCTTCAAATCATTTCTTGGAAAAAAAATTAAAAATGCAGAATTTGAGCTTTATCTCATATGTGACCCAAGAATGTGGGTCTTTTACTTCTTATTCTAGGTTAAATCCTGTTATATGGCTGCCTTTTGAAGGATTTAATTGCTCCAAGGATTCATGCTTACACAGCATTCTTCACCTCTTAAAAACAGCGCAAGTCTTAGTTTAGCAGTGTTACCCTTTGATGGGAATATTCCATGGCCTCTGTAAAGTGGGTCAGGACTTTGCTTGTTCCCTTGTCAACACATATGAATCCTGGCCAAAATAAATGTCCTGTCTTATTGGCAGGGACTACTAAAAAAAATCTTAGTCTTATTGAGGGGATTGTGAATGAAGGGCTCTTCCAGCTCCAGCAATCTTCTTATTCCAAAGACTGGAATATTTTGGAGTTAAATGTGGAGATCATGACAACAGTTATTGGCTGCTGCTGCCTATATTATGTCTCTTGTGTGGGTAAAAGATAGCTCCAGAGCTCTGCTTTGCACATAAGAAGATAAGTGTTGTCTTTTGCATTGGTGGACAGTTAAGAGAACAGAGCCAGAAATGTGTTTGTAATTTCCATGAAAAATAAGATGAAGGTGTCTGAGGGCTCACAGAGGTAATAATAAGAAAACTGGACAAAGGAAAAAGTGTTTTCAGTTTTCAAGGTCTTAATTTTCAAAGTGAAAAAATTTTCACAAAGTGCTTGGTTTCACTCCAGCAAGGGATTTTTTTTTTTTTTTTTTACGATGGACCTCAGTGGAGTTGAGATTACACTGCAAAAGTTGACAGTATAGTGGAAAACAGAAAAGAAGGACTTGATGTGGATTCCCCCCACTATTATTAAATATTTATTTAAGAGAAAAAGAAAATAGATTTTCACTTAGGTTTACTTTAAATACTTCTGCAAATTTATTAATTCTATGTTTTGTTTTGGTTAACAATGATTCCACTTGCAGATTAGCCTGAAATGCATGAAATCAATGTGAGCATCCAGTTTTCTAAATTATCATTTTGAAAACATTCCATGCTTCTTCTAAATAAAATTTAAATCCATTAATTTTTTTTATTTTCTAAGACAAAATTAATTTGTTATTTACTGTGAATTTACTTTCTATTGAGCAGATTCAATTGGTACCATCTCAAACTGTCATTGAAATAAAGATTCAGGCATTACAATAGCCATATTCTAAATATAGCAATTCATAAGGCAAATGCAGAACAAGTCAAACTGGAGAGATACAGTGAATTCTTTCTCTGGAAATCAAACTAACAAAAAAGTCCTTTTTTTTCCATGAAAAAGATGTATTAGCAGTTGCATAGAATTATGCATGATTAATTGAAATACAATATGATATCATTATTCTTTTTATTGTCAGGGTGAAATGATCGAGTTTTTATTATATTTATGAGTCAGTGATTGTACAGACCAGCACTTCCTGTTGATTAATTGTATTAGACAATGATGTGAGTAGATTTGAGAAAGCTGCTGCCAAGAAAAACATGAGATAACAATGAGAAATCAAAAAATAATAAATACCTAGGGATGCACTGATGCACCTAAATCATATAGATGCCAACATGCTTAATATCACTGATGCCAATTTCAGTGAGAAAGCATGACTTTATGTATATCAGTTTAGGCAGGTGAGAAAATCAAGATATTATGTTGGTTTACAGATAGTGAAATCAAAATGTCTACCTGTAAAAGTAATACAAAGATAGTAAAGAAAATATAAAGGTTGGCTAGATTTAAACTTTCAAAGGATATCTATGTCATTCATATCTAAAATAAAATATACAGTAATATATTTCTTTCAATAAATTTTTTTTGTCTTAAAACTGACTCCAGTTAAGTCCAAAATCCTCTCAAGGTCGAGACAATTGCAGAGCAGGGACTGAAATTTTCAGTGTTACTGGTGGGCTGCTGCAAATAGGAAAATGAAATACTTCACTGCTGTGCACTGTCTGTGTTTTTGAACATCTTAGGCCAAATTTTATCTTCAGTCAAATATGTACTAAATCTCATTTTTACTTTGAAAAGTTATTTTAGGTTTACTAAAGATATAATGTCACTTGCTACTTTATTTGTTTATTTTACTTACATAGGCACTTACACTTACCCACATATATTCACAGCTCATTTAGTAGGGATGGTTCAGGGAATCTGTTTAAACAGAATTTATGAATTCTTGGTAGAGGTCTAAAATCTCTCCTTAATTTGTGCTTTAATATATACTGAGTCCCGCAGAGCCTGCCATTGTCATTGTTTTGTCTAGAAATACTAGAAAGTAGTTAAAGCTTAATTACCCTTCAGGCATGTGGACCACCATCAGACCTGAAATGTAGCCACCATTTTGGGACAAAATCATGGTGGAACACACAATGTCCCAACCTGGGAGTTGTTTTTAATTAGGTCTTGAAATTATAAAAGGGAAGATCCCTGTGAGAGGCATTTAAAAAAAAAAAACAAACAACAAAACAAACAACTTTATATGGGGGGCGGGGGGAACCAAGAAGGGATTTTTTAATAATAGTTGGCTCCTGAAGAGAAGAAGGAAACTCATAAGTCAGGTGAGATAGCAAATGCTTGCTTTGCAAAAGAGAAACAGTGTACAGGAAGGGCTGTTACAGTGAAGGTCTGTGTGTAAACATAATGGGAGCCATTAAGGAGAGAAATACCCACAGGGTTTTATTATCAAATCCACATTGATGTCTCTGTTACCCCAGCCAAAGCAAAGAGTGACTAATAGCATCTGAAGCCAGATGTCTTCTTGTTTTGAAGTGTTGTGTGTCCATTTGCAGCCACTCATTTTAGAGAAGTTACTTTACTTTGAAAAAAAATCACCTGGTTTAAATATTCATCTTAAAGAAAGATATCAATGCAAAGGGGATTCCTAGGCTTGGGTCCTAGGAAAGAGGTTTTTCTGGTGAGCCCTGCAACGGCCCACTCTGCATCCTGGTTTCCAAGGATGGGGAACTGACAGCAAGTGTCTAACAAGGAAACTGGTTCAGAGAGAAGGGGACCTGCTCGCCCACTTCATTTTGATATAGAGAAGCTTGAAAACATTCATATTTGATAGAGTAAGACCCAAATGCTGCAACTTAGTCTAGCTGTCTGAGTCCTAGCGGTGCAATCCGAGACCCCAAACTGCCAGGAGGTTTTCTTCTGGGAAGAACAAGAGGGGAAAGGGCCTCACAAGCTTTCTGCTAATTCTTTGTCCATTATTGTTATTATCACCATCATTGGTGTTATTAAACAGAGCTTTAAACTCTGTAGAATCTCATAACAATAAATGACACTTTTGGTATATTACCTGTTTAATACTACAGTAATTGCTTGTGATTAGATATAACTAATAAAAAGGCTTCTTGCCAACATGAACTTTTTAATTAAGTACTTCATAGCTTCCAGTAAAAGTAAAATATGTTCTCAGCTGGTGTTATACTCATTTGAGACTTCAGCCCTGATGGTGTATTTTTTCCTACTTTTCTCATAAGTTACCTCTTCATTGTGTTCCTCACAAGAGCTAAAGGCTACTGATACAACTTTCTTCAAATGATTGCACTGCCTCCCTTTTACTTTAGGTGCAATCATTCAGATTTTGATGGTTTTCATGTTTCCCTTCATTTCTTTGAAGCATGTTCCCAAAAGAACTTAGTATTCAACCAAGCGACTCCCACTGATTTCATGTGTAGTAGTGTCAGACTCGCTTTTCTACCAAAATCTTCAGGAAACGAGGTTGAAAGCTTGAAAAATTTTGAAAAATCCAGTCTCTCTCCACTTCTGAATTACATTCTAGAATCACTAACATACATATTCGGTATTAAGTGGTTTGACAACACCAGGGCTCTGACAGGATTATTGGCTTGTTTAGAGGTTAAGGACACAGGCAGAAAGTTCAACATTTCTGCCCAGCATCCACAGCTCTCTCATACATGTGAGCTCTTGCAGGAATTGTCATAGTTTTCTTATCAAAACCCCAGGTTTCTTTTTTCCATTCAGTTCACCTCGAGGTTCAGATCAAATAATAACATCTATCTGAATAAGGTTTTACTTAATGACCTTCCTAACATTTATGAGGAGAATTTTCAAGAGCAGTGGGTCTCATTTCTGCTTAATTTCAGTGCTGTCAGGTTTTATTCCCTCAATCTGCCAATGTTCTGTTTTTAGGGCCTAAACAGCCAAAACCTTTCTGCTACCTCCTGTTTAGAGTGTCCAATCTCCTAGCCCAGCCCACCTTAACCCAGATGTGATTCTGCCTACAGCAAACCCAGCTATAAGCAAGAGAACCCACTCTACATCTCTAAGACTCTAAGGGTACATTCCATGAATGTATTAGCGTGTCACTGAGCTGGGATGGGGAATTTTGATTTATTTTTTTTAAGGAAAAGGGTTGAGGACAGACTGAATGCACACAAGAAGGTGCCCACAGCGGGAGATGCTGCCCATCTTGTTAGAATACCTGGTCTAATCAATCACTGGAATTCAGCCACAGCTTGGATGCTTGATCAAAATTTACAGACATTCAACGGTTGCAAAGGAACTGCAGTTTGAGTTTCACCCCATTTCTTACTTTTACTGTGATTGTGCTGATTTTTCTAGGCTAAGGTGAAAGAAACAAGCAAATCTTTCCCCATCTGTAGCAGTAAGAAGAAAACACTTCAAGTGCACACATCTTCTGAAAACTGCTTTTTTTTTTTTTTCCCCTCAGGTCTTAGGCCACAGCTTTCAGTTCCTCAGATGATTCATGTCAAAGTTATATTGACACAGAAAGCTGAGCAGATATTGTTTGCAGAAAGGAAAAAACAATCTTAATAGAAATGCTCGATTTTTCCAGGGTCACTTTCCACGCTTTTACAGTAAGGTTCTAGCTTCATGCTGGCCAAAAGAGACTCCTTCAGGGAGAAATTTAGGATATTTGTAGATTATATGAGAGGAAAGAGGTAAAAAATGTAATAGAAATACTCGTGCAATTAGATTATTTATTATGTTTAACTGTAGACTCAGTAAATATGGCTTTTCTGGGATTGCTTCTGGCAAACAAACTAACTATAGAAATGCAAAGTTGTGGAATTTCCATTCCATTTCTTGCCTCATTAATTTCATTAACTTACAAATAGATGAATACATAAAATTAAAAAGTAATTTCCTTTTAATATTTTTAAATTACTCCCTCCAAGTATTCAAACCTTTTAATCTGTTCTTTTAAGGTCTCCATCTAATTGCTTTTACAGAGGCATAATTGAGCTTTTGTGAATCAGATATCAGTGTGATTGATTATAAAAAAGCTAATCAGAGATGCCATTCACAAGATAAATGCAATTGTTTCTAAAATATTTGCTTGCAGTCTGTGGCATTTCACTACCTTGGCAGCATGTATGAAACAATGTGTGGGTGGGATGTGTGAAGGTGTGAATTTATTTGGGGAAATCAAATCCAGCCATGGAGGAAAGGCTTTTTCTTCCTTTTTTTTTTTTTTTTTTTGTCTTATACAAGGACAAATTGCATGGGAATTATAGTGTTTCCCACTTAATAGAGGTAGCCTTCATTTTGATGTTTTTCACAACAGTGACAAATGGCAGCTAAAAAGAAAAGGGGAGAACATAATCAATCTTTATGCCTTTAAAAATAGTTGAAAACTGAGACGAAAACTAGACCATTTCAGAAAAAAAAAATAGTTTGAAACAAGCAATTATCTGGAAGAAAGTGCAGAAGATTAGTTGTAGCTAAGTGGTGGACCTTGGAGGAGGCAAAAACAGCTGTTATGGTTTTCTTGCCTGTTTGGGACTCCAGTTTCTATGGCCACAGCAGTGAAACATGTATGTCCAGAAAGGAGAATATTCCCCCAGAAGACCACAGAGTGAGTCTGAGAGCAGCAAATGTGTCACGGAGAAATTAGGAAGAAAAATTGAACTCTCTTTCAAGAATTCCCAGGTATTGATGGCTATTATGTAGCAACAGTGCCAAAGGCTGCAAGTGTAGTTCAGGCTAAAAAAATAAAATCACTATTTAACATTTATTTAATGTTAATATGTTAATTATGCATTAATATAGTGTTAATATTTATTTATATGACTGGAAAAGTCATAAACTATTAAATTTCATCCAGTAACATTTGAGTGAGATTTCAAAAATATTAGAATAAGCTAAAAAACTATGTAATGTAAGAACTTCAGCTGTATCCGCGGCGATTCATTCTAAAAGCTCATATGATAAACAAAAAATCAAAAGAGGAAGTCTTGAACATTTTGCTGAACTCAACGGAAATTAACTACTGGGAGGATTAGATCAAACTGTGCTAGGTACGCTTTTGATAATGGAAGATTATCTCTCAAATTGTGTGAGTTGAGAAATGAGCAGGTTGGAGTCAGAAAATGGTCATTTATTCTGCTATTCAAATGACCCTCCCACAATTGTGGGCCTCAGCTGGCTTTACAAACTGACTTTATGTAAAAACATTCTTTATCGTGCTTGTTTTTCTGCTTGTAGAAAATGACGGCCAGATGTTTTCTCAGTGACACCAGCTGAAGGTAGAAATTCTGTTACTGTATTGCATGTTTATGAGAAAAAAAGACATATATGGATGCTGACACCTCTAGAGTTTTACAAAACTCACGATTCTTCCTTTTAAAAATCAAGTATTGATTTGGTCTGAGTTCAACGTGTTTTAAACTAATGCACCATAATGAAAAGTTGTAGCAAGATTACTTAGGGATAATGTTTTTTTAGATTTAGCTGACCTGCACTGTTTTCATAATTTTCATGAAGACACTTAGGAACATATTTTTCATGTAGTGCCTGGCAGGAGTCCAATGTGATTTCCATTAAAATTATCTGGTTAAAAATATAAGGTCCTGGTTCTTAAAAACTGCAATTTTCAAATGACGAATTACTTTTTCTTCAGTGAAATTTAAAAACCCCAAACTTATTATTTATATATTTTGTATTTATTATATCCTAATTGAATCTCATTCTTTAAAGAGGTGGTAGAAGAAGATAACATGTTTATTTTTAATTTTTACAATACATGCAAAGGACAAGTTGGAACTGAAATCTTTGGATAACTACATAAAAATATATGAAAGCTAAAATATATATTGATTTTTAAAGAACTAGTTTTCATTAAGCAGTAACTAGTTATTTCCTTTGCATTTTTCACAGCTTAGGTTTTCTACACATCCAGAAAATTATTGATTATCTATACCTCACTTCTCATAATAATCTCATAATACAATTTTTAGTCATTTCCTAAGATCCTTTTATGATGACAGCTTGATATACCCATCCAACCCTGGTCACAGCTTTCCCACAGGGAGTTTTTAAGGCCTTTGCTTGCACTCTTTTCTTGGATTGGGGATGAAGATCTAATTGTTGCACCATACCTGTGCTGGTCCCTTTGTTTCTGATTTATCTCTGGACTTGCCTACCCAAGACTCCCAAAAGCAGCAGCAAAAATTCATCAGCAGCATTTTCAGGAGAGCTGTGTCGCTAAGAGACACTTCTGTTAGTTCCTCTGTGTTAGTGCCTTTGCAGAGGGTTGGAAAATGGCAGGGTTAGGCAGCAGATTTGTCTTTCTGCTGCACCCAAACACACTGTGGAAAGGAAGTTTTCTTTATTTGCCCTTTGAGGTGTATCTGTGAACTGCTCTTGTTTCGGCTCCCAATACTCACTTTTCTCTCTTTGAGACACTAAAAAGCTGTTAATGTCTTACCACTCCCACTAGCTTCTAAACACAGGCCCAACTGTGACCACTCTTTTCACGTGTGTCTTTCTCTAGCAACGTTCCTTCCTACATTTCAGGAATCACACTTGTCTAACATAGACTTCATAAACCCAGCAGGCTCCATTGCTTCTGCCATCTAAATTTACTGCTCCACTGCTTTGGTCCACTTTTCACTCTGTGCTTTTTCCGTACTTTGGTAAAGACTGTTCAAAAGGAGGTAAAATCTGGAGTTGCTGATGTTGCTGTTTCTTCTCTTGGTCCTTTCCTCAGCAGATCATTCATAGGTTGATTCCCTCAAAGCACTGTTTTGTATCTGCCAGTTCCTGAATAGAGGGTAAGGTGGTCCCTAATGGTGGTCCAAATTTCAAGGCAGTACCACTTTGAAATAAAGTGGAAATGCCTTTAAAAATCTGGCTTGCAACTGGAGAAGTCAGGACCTCAAGTGGTTGATTAGAAAGCAGGAGCAGAGAGCCAATGTTCAAAGCAAAATTTAAAGGATGGATGTTTCCCTCTCTGCTCCCAGATCCACCACTTTGAGACAAGAAAGGCTGGGAGCAACACGTGCTCGGAGTGCACAAGGTGACACTGGCAGCCAGAAAACATCTGTAAGCGAGACAAAAATTTACTTTGCTGGGAACACCTTTGTCAACATTGAGACTCCCGAAATAAAGCTAGAGTTCAGGGAGGGACAGGGAGAAAAAGTAGTAACATGCCAGCAAAACTGGGAAATGCTGTCAGCACATCTGACAAGCTCAGCAAATACCAGAATTGCCTCCCCAGTGAAGTTTAATTAAAAAGTCTATTGTTTCCGTTATTGCTTAAAGATTCCTGCAAAAGTAGAGCAAAAGTTTATTTTAGAGGTTAATTATTCCTGGATAATTTAAAGGGATATGGGAGTATTTTCCTCTATCTCATTTGGTAACTGAACCTTAAGGAAAGTGAAGCAAACTGTGGTGTAAGTATTGGTGAAACCCATTTAAGTCACAGGAGAAAGCATCCCACGTCAAAGGTCGTGGTGCTGTTGCATGAAAATCAGTCTACTAGTAAATTAAATTAACTTTCTGTGCTGGATGAGACTTGTCAATGACTTCTCCACACTTGATCCTAAATTCTGAGAGTCAGTGTGAGGAAATGGCACAGTGGTTTCAACAAGCAAGTGAGAAAATGCATTATCGTGCTGCCCAGAAGTTTGGTTCTGCTCCCTCATTCTTGGGTATATTAATTACCTTGCTGGGATTTGTCACCTATCCAATAAACCATGCATCATAACTCAACATTTAAACATGCTAATGGAAAAAGGAGGTATAAATTAATAATTTTTCAACACAGTGCATAGTAGAATAGTGTGGGGAACATATTATTTAACATTAGGAAGCCAAAAAAGCTTAAGAAGTATTCTTACACACAGATCTCCATATTACCTCCATTTTCTACCAACTGCATGTCTTCCAGAAGTACATTAATCAGTTTACTAACATCTGACATGTGAAGTTTATTCTTTCTCATTCATCTCCCAAACAATTGTCAACATTTATAAATGCCATGAAGGCAGACGTTCCAAAAGTACTGAAACAAAAGTCAGCAAGATTCCTGCTTTCCAGTCATGTAGACTCAGATATTTAACTATAATTAGGCACTTTATTTTCTTCTTAAGATACGTGCCATGACCTGTGCCACCCAGGCTGGTGCAGTTTACAGATGTCACTCAAGTTGCATGAGTCTAGGATATACAGACAATTTCTCTGAGATAATAAAGATGCTTCAGTAATAATTTCATTTAGCCAGTATGGAAATTGTAGAAATCCTTGTCTCTCAAAAAGACAATATTATAAACTACTCCACAATCAAAGATATTTTGAGGGTTGCAGATAGCATAAACATTGAACGAGTAGAAGAGAAAGAGTCTGAAAAATCATCATAGTTTAACTTTCTGGAATTTCCTTTAAAGAAAGCATTTTAAGTGGGTACCAAAGCTGGCTTCTTCATATGCGTGATCAGTAGCATATTTGAAAAGTGATTTCTCAGTCTGGTATTTTGGATAGACCATCTCTACTCTGGTTCAAATGCCAATGGGATCTGAATGTTTCGGCGGGTGGGTGCTCAAAGTGTGAGGTGCAATTGCTGTGCTGGCTGGGTGCCCTTGCAGTATATACTATTTAGATATCACAAATTTTAGTTGATTTACATCTACCCCTCCCCTATCTATTCACTTCTCAGATCATCTTCTGCAGCATGCGTCATTATCATAGCTTATTTTTGTTTATTGATATCACCACTTTCTAAACAATACTGTTACTGTAAGCGGTGTTCATTTTCCTCGTCAACTTTTATCTCCCTTATTTCCAGCGATAATCTGGCCATATTTAGCACTGGAAGTAGGTTACTTGAGCATATGAGAAATGTATTAACTCTATTTTTCCCTAGTTTTAAAAGGATGTTCTTCATGTTTCACTGAAATTTTCACCAGGTACTCTTACATATTGCTGCTTATTTATCTTTCTTTTTAAACTATGCACAGAGCACAGGGTAACTATTTTAAAGCCTCAGGCTCTTCAATCCTTTAACCTTTCTTATTCTTGCAGTTTTTGAATGGGTTTGAACCAATGACCTGGTGCTGAAAGATTGCTTTCCATCAGGAACATTTATCTTTCTGGTATTGCCTTTACACCTTTGCTCTACATGACATTTTCTTTTGCTCAGGCCCATCTGTGTATGTGTGAAGGTTAACTGTAGGAATCACTCACTGGCTTCTTTCCTCTTGTTAGCGTGAACTACCAGTATCCAGCAATGATTTCGGACACAGCGGTGTCTTCATTCGTTCATTTGCTGGCATCTAGGAAATTGATCTCCTCAGGAGAACACGACAGCATCTGACTCACTAGAAACGCGGAGATTTAATGTTCTGGGATGGGAACTGGAGCAGAGAGCCTGGGAGCTGCACACACTTTGGAGCACCTTTTGCTATGACCTGTCAAAAGTAATCATGTCTTTCCTAAATGAGTAAAAATTGTCAGTATTGATAACTGAGTGAAAATGATTCCTGGGTGAAAAATAGAGGCAAATCTTACTGAAAGCATAGTCCACAGAAGCTGAAAGAGAATGGCTTCTATTTTTTTTTTTCTTTCTGCCACAAGTGATTCTCTTTTGGGGACTTTAGATATCATAAAAGTACGGGAAAAGAGGAGGCCTCTTGAGGAACCACTAAAGTAATATATATATGTACATTTAATTTTTTTTAAGCCTTTCCTAAGTGGACTAATATAGACTGATGCTTTTAGAGTGAAAATGTATATCTAGCACCTTGCTGAAAGACAAACATTTAAGCTCTGTTTTTATTTAATTCTGCAATAGGATTTTTCAGGGAATGGATTTATTTTCTTTCCAGTTAAACCTTGAATTACTGGAATCTGTATGTAGAACTAGTAATAAAAGAAACACTCTTGTAGGTGAGCCTGAAAATCCCAGTAATTTAGTTTATTCATACACTCACATTTGGTTTATTATTTGCAATCTAACAATCTTCACACTCAATCTAAACCCTTTAATTTTCTCTCTAATGTGTGCTTCTGCGAAAACGAACAGCTCAGAAGAATGAGAAGCTACAGACATGGTAGAGGACAATTAGTCTTCAGCAGTGCCTTTTTAAAAACTCAACGTATCAGCCTCTAAAAACCTTTTTAAGATTTCACTTGAAAAGGAAATTATGTCAATGGGCATTAATCATTTTGGAGGCTTCATAGTGCCTAGCAGATATTTACAGTGTTGAGATCAGCGATGTTGTTAGAAACTGGTGTGTGTATCAAAAAGCTCATTTGCCCTGATAATAGCAGCAAACAGAAACCATTTTCATGTAAGGATGTTGCAGCATTCTAGGTCGTCTTCTGTAGAAAATCTTGTGGGTATCACGACATTCAGATATGCCTGGCAAGATGTGTTATTTCACAAGGCACGTTATGGGTTGGAAAAGAGAGAAAGGTGAGAAGTGCATGTATTTCTTTACATTGCAAATTACACAACAGTAATTTTTCTGCTTCCATTCACAGCTTTCATGTGTTTGTGCTTTGCTTAACCAAATGGAGCAGTGACAGAGATTCTGAAGCTCCTTGTGTTTTTATGATTTTGGGTTTTGGTAAGTACTAGGAGATAAAATAAACTAATGTTTCCTGCCTTATTTGCTTTATTATTTTTTGTAATGTAGGCAAATTAGAAAGAGATAAAAAGAAAAAAGTAGAGAAACAGGGAAAGAACAAAAGAAAAAAATAATTAAAAAATTCAGAGAAATAAACTGATGGTATTTAATAGCAGTAATTGCTGTGCTCTGTATAAAGGCTTCGGGTTTGATTAGAGACTTTAAGATAGTTTCTACTGAAAACAGTGTTTTAAATTAATTCTTCTCCTTCTTTTTCTTTGAATTCTTCATTATGTAAAGCATACTCCAGTGCTCTTGAAATGTTTTGTTCTCCTCATTAAACTGCTCCATTTTTATTTTAATACCCTTGTAGTCTGGATATCCTCTAAAAATGCCTGCCTACCTGCTAAGAACAGACGTTCTTTCAGAGCCTGCTTCCTTTTCTGAATTCCTTTCCTAAATGAAAATGTAGTTCTGTTTGCCTGCTTGTTTCTTTTAAATACCCGTCTGCTTTTGTTTCTTAGGCAGATCTCTTACACCAGCACAGTGCCCATTAGTCAGTTTGCTTACCCGAATCTGGACAAAGGTGAGGGCAGTATGTGATCACTAGATGTTACAGATGCGAATTTGAATAATCAAGGGGTTTACTTAATAAACACTAATTTATATGCCCTTGCCTAAAGATGTAAAAACAAGCATTTACAAGAACGTTACTAAAGTAAACTGCTGATATTTTTGAAATGCCAGATTGCTTAGTCAGGTAGTGCATAGGCACAGGTTCTTGTGTCAGTTTATCAAATCTTGCCCAACTTTGGGCTTAGGTCTTGTAAGACAGCAGAAGAAAGCAAGAGGAGCAGCTCAGACCACAAAAACTTGTGCCTTTCTGCTCTCTTCTGCTCCTCAAAGTGTGTTGAGCAAACAGCTATTTAGTTAGACAAGTCCTTTCAATATAAGCTTATAGGTCTTCACTTAAGGAAACATTTTTATTGAGGGAGAAAAGCCTCATGATGGTGCTTGTTTTTACTGTGGCTTTCAGCATTGCAAGACTTATGGACACCATCTAACCAGCACTAATGTGCAGAGGCACCATCAAGCTGATATACTGAGCATCATTACTTACGGTGCACTTTTTAAGAAGTTAGAAATTGAAGGCTGAAATCTCAAGACGGTCCTCTCAGCAGTCCGAGGACTTGGATTTAGAGTTATCCATAAATTGTGTTTCTGTTTATCCAATAAGAACTTACTTAGTGAATGCTGTGAAGGATCATTTACTTAAACATAAATGGGAATTAATTAGTCTATCAAATGAAAGTAAAGGAAATTCTGAGCCAGAGATGCACTCATAGTCACAGTAACACATCATCTCTTTGCTTGATAGGCCTAAAATTTCTTTTAAGGGTGGCTGCCAAATAATCTTGCTCCTTTTGTTTATTAGCCAATTGACACAAACATCTCCCTTGGCATGGGAAAGCTTCCAGCCTTTTCTGTGTTACCTACGACAGCCATTTGAGCAGCTGATTTCTTACCAGAAAATATTCCTCTGAAAAATACATTTAACATTCAGTTGTTAAAGATCATTTTTACTGGAGCTGTTTAGTAAAGACTCAGTATCAGGCGCATTTCTAACCTCCCATCCCCCTGTTCAGCACACCACTAAGAGCACTCATCAGTTTGCGAGTCCTGCACTAGAAGAAATTAATGGGTTATCCTGCTTCATTCCATGGCTTTGGGTTGATGGAGTACAGAAACCGCTACAAACACTGGGATTAAGCAGGATTGCTGGCATGATCAAGTGGTGCAGCCTTTGGCCCACATTTTGCATCATCATTGACCAGGCAGAATTAAAATTACCTCATCAGCGTGTCTTGAGTGAAGCAGAAACAGTGGTGCAGGCATTGCAACCTCCTGACTGTTAAATTGACCCATTCTCCCTTTTATTTTTTCCTTAATTTTGTGCTATACTGAAATAAAAGAGACTACTTATATTAGAAGAGGAGGACTGGTTAATTTGGCCAATACAGTATATTAAAATTATATGTATTCCACAGTTTATAATCAAATATGATGCTCTTGAAATAAGTACTAACTGGCTGTAGTAATAATCACTAATGGGTCATCTGGGTACCAGAGCACTTTAAATTCAGATGCTGACTATGTTGTGATGCTGTAGAATTTTTTTCCTTTTTGTGATATTCTCACAGAAAGAAAAGTCAGGCAAATAAGGGAGAATTTCCTCTAAGGTATAGCAATTAAATCTCATTTAATTATATCTTATAAATCTCATGCTAGTTAAAGTTTTCTTAAAGCTTCAACACTCAGAATTATGTTTTTTAAAACTAGATTTCCCTGAATGGACAAAATGCCGTTCTTCATGGGCAGGAAGAAAATCTTGAAAATGACACTTGAAGCTGAAAAAAACAAATAGAAAACAAACATAAAAGGTTTTGGTTTTTTTTGCTGCTGAAGCTCATGAATTCAGAACATGAATTCAGAACTGCTGTTAAATAGTCCCTATACCTCGATGAGGCTCCTCAGGATCCTCATAGCCATGAGGAACAGGAGGACAGGGTGGAAACAAGTATTCTCTGAATGACAGCTATATTTTTAGAGGTACACGGTGTTCACAGAGTACTTAGTTACAAGCCTAAGGACAGAAATAAATACTTTTCTCTGTCCTTTCAGGTGAAGTAAATGCAGCAGATCAGAGAATTTTCCACAGCAGAAAGAGAGAGTGATTCAGCATTATGACATATTTATAGTCCGCGCCTTGTAAAAAAAAGAAAAACAGAGGGAAAAGGGTGAAATCACAGGCTGAGTAAGGTCAAAAGAATAATGTCCTTGGAGCAGGACTTCATGCCAAAAGTCAGCAGCAGACAGATTTCCCAGTCATCAATAGCTTTTGTTATTCAGTAGAAATTACAGGTGGGCACTCGATATTTTGGAACTCCCTTGGTACAATCAGTACTTTGAATCTGCCCTGGCATGCTTTCCTTCCTGTTCTATTTCTGTCTCATTTTTATGCCTCTATTGATTTTAATGGACTTCAATTAAGGCCTCTTGTCTCTGTATCTTTAGAGCTTTATTTATACAGAGTACAGACTACTAGATCACTAGTCTCATTTTTTTCCCCCTCAGACTCCTTAAAGTACTTTTTTTTCACACTTTGTTATTTTAATTGGCCTAACTTTAGAAACATTTAGATACCTTTCAAACCATCTGCAGCTTCACCGCTGTTTAATGACTTTGTCTTTATGGATATATTGTGATAATTGACAATTACATCTTATTGCATGCCATCCAACTTCGATGTTCTAAAAGCTCAGAACTGGTTAAATCTGTATTTTAGTCACAAAGCAAATTCACAAACCATTCCATCATTAGCTACAGCAAGCAGTAAGAGAGTTTTAGATTGGGGGAACATTATTCCCTGTTCATAAATTTAAATCACTCCCTCATCCTCCTATTTCATGTTTACAGGAATGTAGCTTGAATTTTAAGTTTAGAAGCTCTGACTACTGAAATGTGAACTGATGGCTCCTCCACCCATTTTTCCAGCCAAAGTAAATCTTCCATACCCATTGCCAGCGAGACACAGTACTAATTATGCACAAATAAAACCATGCAAACCCACTGCACAATTTCCTTCTTGGGGTATAATAAAGCAAGAGCGACTGCAATCAGTGTCAGTGACCAAAAATCCTCAGAAGCAGACATTTTAATACAGATTTATGGTCTCACTAATTGGTCAGACTTTCAATGTCACTCTAATAAGTTATGTACATTTGAAGGCTGGAATTGCCTTTAGAGGCTCCTAGAGTAGCTCCCAGGGAGGAGAAATCAGTGAAGCAGAGTCTGGCTATAGTCTGAGTTTAACTTACTTCATATATACACACATCAATCTCGTAATAGGACAAAGCCATATGCAGGCAATCCATAAACCATTCCTCCGAAAACTTTAACCTATGTGCCATGGTTCAGTTCCCAGAAAGCTACTCTGTCCTGGGAATTGCCTTGAAAGATGGAGAATAAAATAAAAGAACAAGTTCTCAACTATCTGACAATTTCTCTCGAAGGTCCACTCTTTAAGAGAACAAAGAACAACACTGTGGTTTTTTTCCAGACCAAAATTCTGCTTTGCCTTCTCTCAGAAAAAAAAAAAAAAATCTTTAAGACTGTTGTTAACAAAACTGCCTGATGACTCCTGTCACAACATGATCAATCAGTGGTGCTTTTCACGAAAATGACAGTGAGAACCTCCATTTCTGTAACAAAATTCCTGCTTAGTGCTTAAAATCTCCTCTATGATGTGCATATCCAGTTAAAACTGGATAACTCAATTATGTGAAAATTCTCCTTCTGTCACAGAAGTGAATTTCCTTCTAGTAAACTTACCATGTAGAGAAAAGCCCCAAATAAATTCTAACCACATGCTCCTCAGTTTGGAAACCCACCCAGCAAAAAACCCCCACATTGAAGTGCAATGTGAACCTGTGATTAAACTTCAGCTTCATTAACTTGTCCCAATCTAGTGGCTGGGAAAAAAATTTAACCTCAGACTCGGATATGCTATAAAAGACCTTAAAGAAAAAAATTTCTAGTCTAAGGCAATATCCCTTATTTCCCAGCCTGTGCTGTTCAGTGCTGGCACTTCTGGAGATAGGGTGAGGAGTGAGACTGCCTTAACTATGTTCATTCATCCTCTATACCGAGTGAAGCACGGCTTGCCAAAGTGAGCTCCACACCGGCAAAGCAAGGGACGTCGTTGGACTTGCTCCAGCTTGTGTGGCTTTCAGAGAGCTTGTTTGCTGTTTGGAAACTCACTGCAAGAGCTCCCTTTGGCAACAGGGAAAGCTTTTCAAGATGGCCCATCTCAACACCACCTCTTCTCTTCCATGCAAGGCGAAGGTAGCTTTAAACAACACAGCTTTTTAGCAGCATCGTGTATTTCCAGGAGCAATGCCCCACATCTTTATTCATGGTATGAATGATGATGAATGATGATCCGAGAAGCAACAATGAAACAGGGGCATAAAGGTTTTCCATTGTGAACGAGTACTAATCTAATTTCCTACAGGATGTTTATCTAAGTCAGAAAAAAGCAAGCAGTTCAAAATACTTTGACAAGTCTGATGAAAAGAAGCCTGGGAAGTGCTAAAGATTGCTGGAGAATGCTAAATTGCATTCACTCAGCTCTGCTGAGAAGTCTAAGCTGACTCTGGCAAGATTTTGCTAGGATCTATCTAGTGTAAATTGGCTTCTTATTTTTATGAGTCCTGAGAATCAACATCATCAATTAATCACCCACATTTAAAAAAATAAAATAATCCAACACTGGGCATTCAGGACTTTCACCCATGAGTAACGACAATCTTACTATACTGTAAATTTTGCATAAATATTGCAAATTCCATGAGGCTCTTAAAATTAAATAATAAAATATAGTGTTAGTGTAAGTACCTTTCAGCTCTGCATGTCCTGCAAAGTTCTGGTCTTATTTTTAACCACAAATCATTCCCAACATACAAAAAGGCATGGGTTACCCACTCTCCCATTACCATACTTGTAGGCTGCCAGCAAAGTAGGTGCTTTTGTGCAACTCCATTTCTGTTTGAATGCAATTTCCCTGCCTTGCCACTTTAAAACACAAGCACTGCTGGGCACAAGCTCTCTTTAAAGATTCGGACACTCTCCAAGACGGGGCAGCCCAGCATTTGATTGGTGCTACTTCCATATAGGTACACCTGAGTCTTTCCAAGAGAAAGGCAAGTCTGTACACATCTCATTTCTACTTCTAGCAATTTTTTGGCTATCTTTCCTACTGAGATTGCTTATGGTTTTGGGATGTCATCCAATACTAATTGGGTTAATGTAAGGTTTTAAAGGCAATGATAGAGGAAACACCTGTCTGTGCTTGCCTTCCTGATCCTGCACACACATCGATGGAGTCTGGGCTCTGCTGGCTTTCCCAGCTCCTGGCTGTAGCGCGGGAAGATGTGGTTTGATCCCTCAGTTGTGCCTCTCTTCATGCCAGCCACTCCCCATGTCTTGAACCGCTTTACCCTGATAGGAGTTAGGGTCAAGGTGATTCGTTTTGATCGCAAAGGTGAAATTAAGACACAAACGGTGTCAGATGTCACAAAGGTATAACCCTTTATTGACTAACAACCACTGGAGAGCGATAGGAAAGAGAGATAAGGAAAAGGAAAAGTAAAGCAGTAAAAGTTCAAGATAGCAAGAAGTTTAGCTACCACCACAGGTCCGGCGACGTCTCTCAGGTCCGCCTGTTTCGATTCGGTGGGGAAGATCTCCGAAGAATAGCTGTTCACGGTGGAATTATAGTGTTCCAAGAGCCGCTTTGCCCATTCTCCACCTGGTTAGCGCATGCGTATGAGGATCGTCAGGAGCGATCTTCACCCCCCTCAGCGTCGCCTCCATCAGTGGAGCATGCATAAGGGCCCAGTCAGTCCATTTTCGCCTTGCAGGGCACCCACCCTAT
>NW_009731334.1:0-33677 GCF_000703405.1 Apaloderma vittatum | reverse complement strand
GTGTCCCCTGGTGGGCTTGCAAACCGGTGGGCTTGCAAGACGGCTGCTGTATCAGGTCCAGAAGTTGTTGTTTAGAACTTCGGGCCGCGTGGCTTATCTGGGCTGGGCTCTGAAGTTGTTGTTTGGAACTTATCAGTGGTCCAAGCTTGCAAACGGCAGCCTTGAAGTTTCTTCACCAGCAATTTCAACACAGTAAGGATGAGAAAGCATTTTTAACACAGTCTTTTCTTCAGCAAGGTTGAGACAAATGTTTTTAACACAGTCTTTTACACCCCAAGGACAGGTTAAGGGGAAAGATGCTTTGCTGCCCCAAGAGCAGGACTTTCCTTCTATGTTTGATGCAACCCTGGCAGGCCTGAGGGGCTGTGCTAGAAAAGCAGGGTGGCACAGCCACATCATCAGTAGGGTAAAACTAACCTGTCTCATGACGATCAAAACACAGCTCACGTTCCCTATTAGTGGGTGAACAATCCAAGGCTTAGTGAATTCTACTTCACAATGATAGGAAGAGCCGACACCGAAGGATCAAAAAGCGACGTCGCTATGAACGCTACATCACGCCAGGGCACAGGACTCTGGAGCAAAGTCTTTTTTTTTTTCATTTTTGAAAGTTAAAAGCAGGAGTGACCCCTTCCCAGCAAGCGGTGCCAATCTTTGCCATACCGACATAGATGCAGCTGGAAAGTGTCTGACAACTGGAGCTTCCATTTGTGAAGCGATTCCCTAATTGCAGCATAGGAATGTCTTACATGATGTGCAAAACTTCTCTCTGAATTAACATATCTGACAGGCAAGGAATTTAACTAGCATTCAACCTCGTACTTAATGAATAGTCCACGTGTCCAGAGAAGCAGGTAATTTATAGTCTAACATTTTCTTTTGATCTGTCATTTGCTCTTTCTCTTTAGAATTAAATCACTTCAAAATGCACAAGGGAAGAAGGCAAAAGGAAGAAGTCTTTTTATTTTTAATTAGAATGTGCTAAATGGTAATAAAGTAATGTGAATACAGTGGAAACCTCTTAAATCCATAACAGTAAATCTATTGCGGCAACAGGTCCATCCTTTACCTGGTGTTCATTTACAAAGGTTTCACTTGAATTGCAACAGTGACATGAACTGATCCTAACAGAGTAATATATTTAAAGAATTCAATAAAGCATCTGTTGTAGATTGTGATATGCCTTGTAATTTCATGGACAGAGGTTTGTTTTGTCCTGAGACATAAAATGCCTGGTTAAATGGTTTGATTATATAGTACTTTTAAAAAATACGTACTCAATGAATTCTTGTACTGTACAGCTTGTCAGTGATTAGCCAAGATGATTTTTAAAATACAAATAATTGGATAGGCTCTTAAAAAATTAGAATGTCACTCACTTGGGAAAAAAATTCCAATGTGTGTGGCAGAAGCAGTAATTTGAAAATTACATTGCTTTGTATGCAAGCGTTAAGGTATTGAGGAAAACAACATGAAACAATGTCTTAAAGCCATGTAAGTAGAACAGGAAAGAGATAATTCCTGAAATATAAAAGCAACCAAGAAATTATGGCTTTGTTCTTTATTAGTCAAGAAAATATGCCAGAGTTTGGACACATTTCTATGAAGTTTTTTGGTTTTTTTTTCTCCTGTATATATAGGCGGCTTGCTTCTACTTGAGTAAAAGTAGATTTTGGATATGGCTGTAAGCTTCTTTCACCTGAAAGAAATTATCCCCACCTTGTGTATGGAATATCTTATTCATTCAATCCTCTCTGGTCCTGAGAAGCTGAAAAAGGCCCTGGTGACATGAGGCACCATTCTCTCCTTTGGCTGAGGGGACATGTGCAGTGTTTGGACGCGGCACAGATTAATATGGCAAGATTACTTTATTTTCAGGTTAGCAGGAGGCTTGTTTTTGGAAGCACTAGTAATTTGTGTTATATAGGATGGCTGCTTGGCTTGAAATGGGGCTATTTTCCTAAAACAACTATCTTCTCTGCTTCTTTTCTAAGCAGTTGAACCCATGCCAGGGACACCAGCAGCTCTTCTCTGCCCAGACTCAACGTTGTGTAATGACATGAGGTTTGTTAACCATTCCTGTTCCCTGTTTCTCTCCCTTTGAGAGCAGGTATGCTTTCCTCTTATCAGAAGAAGAATTTACGACTTCATGTTTCAGCATGCTTTGTGAAAAGGAAGATAAATGACTTCTTGGACGAATTATTGGTCCTTGAGGACAGGGCTTTGAGGTGCTTATAGGATGCATGTGTGGGCATTGCGGAGCTCTTCTACTCAGTGTCTTGATTTATTGTTTTTTATTTTTAACTGAAATATTTTAAGAGACGTTGGTACTTTTGCTTTGGCAGAAACAAGCGTGATTGCACACATCGTAAGGTTTTGTACTGCCAGCTTTTCTCTTTAATCCTGAATGACAGCTACATCTGTTGGAAGTTTGTTCTTATCAACCTTTTTTCTAAAAAAACTTGACAGGCTGAAGAAGTCCTTTTAATGACAGTCTTGGTAGTTTTTGAAATGCTCTTCTCAAGGCTGTGAGGTGCTCAACACTAGTTTTGTTCTCCAGTAGAAGTTGCAGGTGTCTCCAGAGCAGCCCCTTAGGGGTAAAACAAAGCACACACTTATTTAAAACACCCTAGCTGTTCTTTTAGGTACTGTAGGCAGGGATTTGTTTTTTGTCATATGAGGGTTAAACTCAATGGATACACACATGGGTTTAGGTGGTTGATCATGGCCAAAGCCTGCAAGAAGTTATAGCAGCAGTTTCAGTCAACATTGTTCCATTTTCTTTCCGGAACCAGATTTTACTTCACTTTTGTAATTTCATACCAGATTTCCATTGATCATGGGTCACGATATCGCAGATGTTACAGACATTGTAGTTAAAAGTCATTGACATGATTAATTCTTTACATAATATTTTTTTGTAACAACGTGGAATTGTTATAATGATTAGAAAGCATGAAAAGATGCTTGAAGATTTTGTGCTTTGAAGTTCTTGGGCATTACAGTGATGGATAAATCATCCCAGAGAAAACAGAAAAAAATTGTTGGAAAGCGTGTTCTCCTTGCAAAATCAGATCAAAGGTGCCGAACTTTCTCTGATAAGGCAGGGCCAAATGTACTTGCGTTACAAATTCACCTGAGGTATGCAGCTCCCCATCAGCCCTGCTGAAAGATGAAATAACAGATGTTATCAGTCAGCTACAAAGGTCCACAAGCTTGTGTGAGAAGCAATCCTTGCCATACCTCCTTCAGTGCTCATAAATAGAAAAACTAGTCAACGTGTAGATTTTCATGTGTTTTCTACGCTGTATGTCTTAATATTTCCATTATGGCATTCTCATTTCTGTTAGTTTAGTCAACTGGAGGCTGCGATAGAAGCTACTTGTCCAATTATTTTGATTTTTTCTAGGTTTATTCATGTTGACACATTCATTTTTAGTACGACACTCTAGATAAAATAACTGAGACATCACCCAGTGTTTACACTAAGCAGCAGAGAAATCCGACATTACAAAACACGTGAGTGTAAACAGTCTACATAAACCAAATGAAGACAGTACTTTAGCTAGGAAAAAAAATGTATGTTCCATAAAATTGTTTTTTAGCTCATATTTAGTCATATTTTAAGCTCACTTTAAATATTCAGAAAATCACTTATATGTTCCTTTTTTTCTGGACTCTGGTGTAGCCATTCATTTTGCTACAAAAACTGCTCAGAATCGTTACAGACTTGCCTCCAGATATCTCAGTCAAAAACATTTCCCTCCCAGATAGTGGTATTGATCTAACAAGTCTCAGTGAAGACACTTCTACCATCTTGGAGATCCTCTGGATGACCCAAGCGCCCTCCCTGCTATAGGTCTTCTTGGGAACTCCAGATTCTCATCCCGCACAGCAGGAGGTGACCATAAGAAAGGACCTCAGCATTTGCCCCAAGTACATACCTATAGCTCAGGTCAGAAATATCTCCTGAAACTGTCCATCCTAAAAAACTGTATTTCCACCTCTTCTATAGATAATTTTCTGATTCAGAAATACCTTCAGATGATACAGTAAAAATTAAAATGCTATTGCAATATATTAATGCTGTTGCATTATAATAAATGTAGGCTGGGCTTTCAGCTCCAGTTGTAATCTTTTTAAGCTGTTGCACAATCTCAGGTCATCAGCTCTAGATGGGGAACACGTAATTTCTCTCAAGCCTCTGCTTTTAAGATTCAGATAAGTGTCATTAAACCTAGGACATCAAAGAACCCAGAACAGCTCCACAGATGTGATTCACATCCTTATTTAACCATTAGCTATTATGACTCTAATTGTATAACGTCATTAGTCTTTCTTTCCACATTTAAAAGTAATATGGAATCTTCAGGCAATTACAGTGACTAACTAGCATTGTCCAGTAGTAACACTAAGCCATAAAAATACTTTAAATGCAATCTGATAGTAGGTCAATGTAAAATTAGCGACAAATACTGTCATCAAAATACTACTTTTAGTGAAAATTGTTACTAAAGATGCTGCAGTATTAACTTATATTCAGCTAAAATGTAGTTATGTGTGGGTAAATGTTGACCTTATTACACTGAATGTAATTTCTTTGTGCCCTACTTGCAATGCGGGCCTTCACTAAAAGACTGTTTTACACGTAAGAAACCTTTTGTGCCAATTTTTCGTCGGTGGTTACCTGAGACACCTTGTTAACATCCACAGATTTTTTCAAAGATGTTACTAGTTGTATTTTACTTAGAGTACTCATTTCTTAAAAATTAAATACATATATCCATATTGAGATCTATATATCCATATTGACATCCAAGCTGGTGTATCTATTCATGTCTATGAATACAGATATCAATACAGATATATTATTAAATATAGATGTATACATGCATATGCAGTATATAAAAGTTGTATACTAATATTTCATTTTGTAATAAAAAGGAGTATGAATCAAACATTGTTTTGTTTACAGTCCTTCTTTACAAAATATTTTGTGACTTCAAATAAGCAAAGAAATGCATCAGGATACTAGAAACAAGCCATAGTTACAGACTACTGCCAGAAGACATTAGATCAGTGTGCTGATCTCCAAGTTAATACAGTTTTTCTCTTAAAGTGAAAAAGCAACTAAAACATATGTGCATCTAAGTACCCACTTTCCAGAGCTCAGGGTTATGTATTACATGGGAAAAATTATACATTTCCGAATCTGGATTCTTGGAAAGAGGTTGAATTTGTGGCTGAAAACACGTGAAAGGCAACTAATTTTGCTAATGTTCCCTGCCCTGTCCCATGACTCCAGTTTTCATGTCACTTCACTTCCTGATCTCCTGACGTGTACAGTGCAAAATGCATCATTTCTAATCCAGCTGAAAGGCTGTTGGCAGTGGTGCTTCCCCCAGCACTTCCTCCAGCTTTTCTCCCTCCTGTGTTTATTTTTGTCTCCTGTTCAGGTCATTTCAAGCTTCTTTGCTCTTTCAAGGAGTCCAACATGCAAATATATTAGCAATGCAATCCGTTTTCACAATCATACTACCTTAATTTCCTAACTACTCTACAAAGCCGAAAAAAGGCTCTTTGAGTTGTGTGTGGCCACTAAATTATGCATCAGTCAAGCCGCAAAGACTTAACCAGCATTTCCTGCTGAGTTTTGTTTTGGCAAGGGTTCCCAGCTGCAGTCCAAAAGCGGTGTCTCTGTCTGTCCAGAGTGCAGGTGGAATCAGGAAGCGTAACTCCAAGAGATGTACTGTAAATGAGGCACAAGGCTGGAAGTAACAGATTTGATCACAGCAGTTTGGGGTTTTTTTCCAGTTTAATCTCTATTTATAGAACTTAAGTTAGGCTTGTCTTTAAATAGGCAGGTCCTGAACACAGGAGACAGTCAGGGTCAGTAATGCATTCTCTGTTGGGATCCTGGACACGCAGATGCACCCAAGTGTTCTCTCCACCTTGGTGTCTGTTCTTCTCTACAACTGGGAGAAGGTGGGAGCAAAGCAAATCTGCCTTTGCACCACTGCAACGCAGTGCTAGAGCTTGTGCACGAATGCTGAGCTGGAGAAAAAGTGGCAGCTTTTGATTTTCCAAACCATTGCATGGCTCCCAACTGACTAGACCCTCTAGAGAAGATGAAACCAAAAGCAAGAGAGATGGTGGGATTTCACTTGTTCTTGGTAAAGAGAGTTCTGCTGGATAGAGTCAGAGGGAAGACGTGGGGAAGATGTAAAGATTACTTTTTTTTAATGAAGGAAAAATTCATTTTTCAAAGACAATTTACAAAGATGTGATTATGATTAGTTAAATACATAAAAATCCCCCACAAAAAAACCCCACCAAACCAACAACCTGGTTTATTTGGCTATCTGCTTAACAACACTCTGCCATTTCATCAAATCACCAAGGCAGTGAACATTGTGATACCCTTTAATGAAAGTGCAAGCGTGGGATCCTTGAACATAAGAAAATCAACAATAGCGTGACGGTTTTCAGAAGAGGGTTTGGACAAGCAGATGACCAGATGGAATAAAGAGAAGCAAACAGTCCACTCCTGGCAGGCACCCAAATCTTCTTGAACCTCATGTGCTCTTCCCTAATAAATATGTCATTTCAATACCAGCCATAGTAATGTAGTGATAACAGCAGGAGAATAACTCTCCTTATAATTGTGTGAGACATCCAGATATATTCCCCTGTCTCCCTGAGTAATGCTTCCAACATGACTTGTTAGCTTCTGCAATGATCAAGCAGCTATTAAAGATAAAACTGTGTTAACCTTTTCAAAAATTAGAAGAGCATGACTGTAACTAGAACTACACCATCTTCCTGGAGACTAGAGCAAAAGGGTGAAAGATCATCCTGCTGAGACATTAGTAATGGATGTATTATTTATTTAGTATGTCTGAAATGCATATGAAGGATGTGGCCCCGTGCAAATGTCTCCTCCTCACTCTGTTACTTTAACTAATGTAGGTAGGTAAGTAGAAAGATCTTGTATCAGTTTTTATAACAGAAATTATCTCTTGGTCTAGTTTCTCTCCCGAATATATAGTCTAGCAGATTGATCATAGAAAAAGAACTCTTGAAACTCTGAAATCAACCATATTTTTCTTATGTTTGAGTTTAAATTGGACCCCAAACCGCCTTAATCCTAAGGAACTTGTGAGAACCAACCCACCTCTCACAGTTTGTTTTTGTACCTTCAATCACAGATCCCAGAATTTGACTCCTGTTCAGATGCTGTGAGGTGAGCAGTGGACATCGCGCACCTGGATTTCTTCAAGGCTTTTGATAACGTTTCCCACAGCCTTTTCCTACAGAAACTGACACATTACAGTCTAGACAAGTGGTCCCTGTGGTGGGTGGGACACTGGCTGATAGGCCACACCCAGAGGGTGCTGGCAAATAGTTGTTTTTCAAACTGGCAACCTGTCACAAGTGGGATCCCGCAAGGATCGATATTGGACCCAACGCTGTTTATTATCTTAATAAGTGATATGGATGATGGGATCAAGTGTACCATAAAGAAGTTTGCTGATGATGCCAAACTGAGTGGGGAAGTGGACAGTTTGGAAGGGACAGCTGCCCTGCAGGAAGACTGGATAGGCTGGAAGTGTGGACTATCAAGAACCTTGTGAAGTTCAACAATCCAGGAGAGCAGCACAGGCTGAGATCTACCTGGCTGGGGAGCAGTTCTGTGGAAAGGGAACTGGACGTGCTGGTGGACAACCAGCTCAAGATGAGTGATCAGTGTGCTGCTCTGGCAAAGAAAGCCAACATGAGGCTGGGCTGCAGCAACAAGGGCATCACCAGCGGAGATAGTGAAGTCATTATCCCACTCTACTCAACACTAGTGAGATCACACCTGGAGTAGTAGGTTTGGTTTGGTGCCTGCTCTACAACAGAGAGGTGGACAGGCTGGAGAGGGTCCACTGAAGGGCCATAAAGATGATCCAAGGACTGGGAAGCCTGCCATGTGAGGAAAGGCTGAGAGAACTGGCTTTGAGAAAAGAAGACTTAGGGGAGACTTTATCATCATGTTCTGGTATTTAAAGGGTGGCCACGAAAAAGATGGAGACTCTCTTTCTACAGGGAGTCACCTGGAAAGGATGAGAGGTAATGGCTACAAGATTCTGATTAGACACAAGAGTGAAATTTTTCACAGTGAGAACAATCAGCCATTGGAACAATCTCCCCAGGGAAGTTGTAGATTCCCCAGTACTGAACACTTAAGATTCAGCTAGATAGGGTGCTGCGCCAGCTTGCCTAGACTGTGCTTTTGCCGAGAAATGTTGGACCAGATGATCTTTGAGGTTTCATCCAAGCAGGTATTCTATGATACTAATATAGCTAGACCCTCAACAATGACAACAGGAGTGTCATGTCATCCTATGAATAGGCAAACTAGAGGTTCAGGATATTCAGAAAATGGCTTGTCTGATGTCAGAGGTAAGCAAAAAATCATCCTTGGCATGCATAAGCTATAATAAAAGATAGATCTTTGTTTACTGATAAATACAATCTGTAGACTACAAGTGACAAAGAGGCAATAAATCCCAGCTAGAAATAAGAATGACTGACAGTCCAAAAATACACAAACTTAGCCTACAATGAAAACCTTTTTGGAATTGTTTTCCTAAATAAACTTTTTACTGAAGTTATCAGAGCTGCTGATAAAATAAAGCTCATAATAAAAATAGATAATAGCAGTATGAAAATTGCAGAAATGCAATATACAGTCTCAGGCACATGGAATATTTATAAATTCTGACTTCTATTAAACTAGCATCTCAGTCACATTTTTGAGAGTTTAATATCTGCAAGTAATTCATTCTCTTCCACAAGGACCGGTAAAAAGATCACCTAAATGAGTGTCTCCAAATTAACTGTTTTCCTCTCGCAAGTTAGAGAACATTGCAAACCATCCCTTTTGGAACCTGGGTCTGCTGTCTGCTTTAGAGAACAAAATGAAGAAAGCAAAATCGTCACGAAAATACATGAAGGGCTGAGAGGACTTGTGTCCAAATGTTTCATAACATAGCTGCTCTTCTCTCAACAGAGCTAAAATATAAAAATTTAGGCAACAAAAGCACAGGGTAGGCAATGATAAAAAGTGCCTGATTTAGAGATAAAAGAGAGAGTTCTCCCAAACTTGGATGCTGGTAGCAATTCCCAGTATTAGAAATTTGTCTCAAATGGGCACCTCAGCAATTGTTGACTTCCTCACCCCAACACCTACCAGCAAAGAACAGTCAACCCCAGAAGCTGTAGAAAAAGGCGTGAATCTCATGGGGCCTATCCCCATGATCATGCAGCAAACAATGAGCAGTGCAAGTAATTTCTCACCATTTCTCACCTTGTTCTTTTCATTTTATTAAGAAACAAGCCTAAACTTTTAAAACAAAAGCCTTTTGAGATCTAGGCAAGAGTACACTTTTCTTGCAGCATCTTCTTCAGCTGCTCTTCCCACTTCTAGTCATGAGACAAATAAATAAGCATCTGCCCTGTTATCTGCCTCTTGCACCTCATGCAAGACTTAAAAACTGCAGGACAAAATCAGCTTCGCTCATATCAACATGAGCAAGGCAGCTGGGATTATTATATTTTCTCTGTCTTGTCTGATACCACAGTATCAGAGTCCCATCTGCTCAATAAAATATGTGCTTATCAAAAGAAATGAAGGAAAAATAATCTCTCATTTTTCCTCATGGAGGCTCAATATTAACATGGTGTTAATGTTTACTCTGATCTACATTAATACAGAACGATGTGCCTTGCCCAAAGGAGGACACATACTAGATCATTCTATTCAGTCCCTCAATTAGTGTAGCTGAGAGGGATGATCATGAAAGGGTGCACGAAAACAACACCCAGCCCATGCTCTAGGAGATTTAACAGCAGAAAAAGATGGTAAGGTGAAGTTTGCTAGAATCTAATTATAAATCCACTTGACAGCTAAAAGAAGTATCAGAGCGTCTTTTCTCAATAGGGCATCTCTAATCTGAGCAGAGCTGTGAGAAGTTGGTGCAGAACCTGTGAAATGCCAACCTCGTTCCCAGCACTGTGTTTCAGACAAGGCCTGAAATACTGCCAGCATACCATTTCTATTGAACTGGGACAAAAATGGAGTACTGTAATACTTGTATGTAAATTATTAGAGAATAAGAGGGCAATACTAAAGCTATCAACTAGAAAATTACTTTAGTACTGTAGCATATCATTTTTTTCAAACATAAACTTTGTGAAGTCAGAGATATTAAGAAAAAAAAACCCGTATAAATCCCTTTGGTAATAAGCAATGGAATTAAAATCCAGGCAAAATTAAATTCAAGAAGATTAATGTTCCTTTTTATATTTTGATGACAACTGTAAACATAATGTAATTTTGTGAATTTACGGCTCTAAAATGCAAGCTGATACCTCACAATGGTGCAATTTATGTCACAAAGCAAATAAGTACTTTTTATTCTAATGTCCCCACAGATAAATTTCACAGTAGTAATGAAATGGCTTTCAACTTCTTAACTACCATTTAAAATAATACAGAAAAAAGTAAATAAGCCCTCTCATATTTAAGATACATGTAGCAGCACATTGATAATAGTTACCTATAATCAAGGTGTATGTCCCAGATGCCTAAATAGAAAGTTTGGAGGATTCTTCTCTGAAAAGATTTTGTAAAGTTCTGTGGCTTAAACTGCACATTTCTTTTTCTTGATCCTTCAGTGCCAATAACCTTGTTTAGTCTTTTGAAAAATCATTAAAAAACCCGCAAGGATTCTGAGTTCACTGGAAGGTGGCAGAAAAAAGGAAATTCTGGTTGACCAGTTGGAATATGATGTCCTGAGCAAACAAGGGGGAGCTGGAGGGCTCTTTCGCAGAATTAAGGGATATCTTACATTATTTGGTTTGTATAGTTCATGCATCCTACCACCACCAAAACCACATGCATACACACAATTACAAAAGAAGGAAAATTACAAAAGGAACAAGGAAAAAGCTCAGGTAAGATACACAGTAGACAATTGTAAGAGAAGGTTCAACATGAAGGAGGTGCTCAGACACTTTATGGAACTTCAACTGGAAGTCAAGTGGCACGAGACAACTCACACAGTCTCCCTTAATGCTGTGCCTGTAGGCACAATGTCAGCGTTTCTCACAGTAAGGTTAAGTTGTATCCTTGTTAAGTGAAAACATTAGTTCTGTACAAATAAATAAAAGTATGTCCCACCTGTTCACACTTAGAAATTGTGCTAAATTTGCCCTAGCTGAAATTGTCTCTTTGGATTCCCTTTACAGAACTTTTTAAAATTCTAATTATACTTTAAAAAGAACCTTAAATATCAGATCTCCCCATTTCTGAAGTCAAAATTCTTCTGCTATTGTTAGATAAAATGCAAACAAAAAAGATCATCTATTTTTTTTCCGTATGTATTCTGCCTATCTGCAGAATGTAATGCTAAAAGGACATCTAAATCTATTTTCCTCAGCAGTATTTTTTCAGAAATCAGTTCTCACAAAGCACAATGTGCATAATAATCCACTCATATGAATAAGCAGTCAAAACAATTAGGAGTGAACATGTCATGTCGTTGCCATAGAAGTGACATAGTCACACTGCAAACTAACAGGTTTCACAAAACTCTTTAGGGGATTTCACCATTTAAGGTCCTGTTTCCACTGAAATTATATGAAAACCTCCATTAACTTCATCGAAACAGGTCTGGTCCTGCACCAGCCACAATGTGGGTCTGACAAGGAGAAGCGAGGAGACCAGGACAGCGTGAGCTCCCAAAGGCAGGGAGGACCAAGAGCCTTGGCGCCTGCCCTTTGTTTTCAATTAAATCCACAGAGTCTTGATAGCGAAAAAGGGATTTTTGCCACATATTGCTAAAAGAGATCATGGATTTGAAAAGCAGCATCTTTGAGGAGTGAATCCAGCATTCTCCGGGCTTAAGGGCAGGGATCGGTCATGGGACAGCCTTGGCTAGGGCTCACTCACCATTGCTCTGGCATCCAATCTAGTGAACATGTTGCTAGTCCCATCAAGAAGAAAAGTATGAAGTACCCACCACCGACATCCCTAGACAAATATTTATAAATGCAGAATTATAGCAGCCATTAAATATTTAATATTAAGTAACCTATGGGAATTTTAATGTATTCAACTTGAAAAGAATATGTAAGGTAATAATAAAAAGGTGAGATGAAATGCAATAGCTGGTTCATCTGAAAGCATGTTGCAATTTTACCTTGCATTTATATATGAACCCATAAAATTTATACGGAAGAAATTAAATGTATAAAATGATTTATAGGTGGATTAAAAATGCTTGCAATTTTTTTAGTTTCATACATCTTCATGAAAACAGTTATAAATCTCTGTAACTTAAATTGCTTATCCAAGTTCTACAGAAACAGCATCAACAGAGCAAGCAATTATCTGTAATAAACTTTTTCTTTAATCTTGTGGCATTTACCCTTTTGTAAAACTACATCTCATAATTTATCTTGTGCTGCATTAGAAAATCAGATTTCATGTGCTAGGCTCACATACTTTTTGCAACCGTGCAGAAACTGTCATCATCTTGATAGGGTGATCCAGTCATTAAGTGTTAATAAAATAATAATGCAATCTAATCTGTAGTTCTGGAAATTAATTTTTATATACATAATGATGTTTTTTCCCTCATATAACACAGAATTCTCAAAACTGTACAAATATCCCTTTGTAAGCATGCTTCTTGTAGTACTTGAAAATTCAGTTTTCATTATAGTCAGTGCTGACATTTTAAATGATAATTTGAGCAGTTTGCTGGGGTTCAGGCATTGACTTTTACACTCAACAGAAGAATGTGATGGTTTTTGTGGCAGCCATCTAAAAATGCTCAATCTGAATTTGTGTCAGCTATTTTGAAGAAAAGTTTCAAAATGGTGGAAGATGTGGTATTTCTCAGAAAAGCAATCTTAGCCCTCAATCTACATCCTAGAATACAACTGAAGTATTATCATTTGCTTGAAGTAATGCCTAGGATGGGGAACTGGGGCTCTGTGAAGCACAAAACAATACTCAGAGTAGAAGTGATGTAGCAGAAGAATGAGATCAGTGCTTACCTGGTTTGGAGAGCAAAACCACTCAGATTAATTGTGATAGATGTAGAGTATATTGCTTGTATACTGTGGTACAGAAAACTTCAAGAGTCTTCTTTGAATAAACGAAAAGACACGCTACAAAGATTTATCTTCACATGGGAAGAGTTGTATTTAGGCTGGATGAGGATTTCAGAGGTGAAGACACTCAAAAGTGGGATGGAGATGTGCCAGCACTGTGGGTCAAACCATGAGGTGTGCAACCCTGATACTCACCTAAGGAGATTACAGCCAGAAACACAATTAATATAAGCATTGGTATCTCTGTACAGTGCTTGCTCATTGTCATATTGCACAGTCTGAACTTGGTGTGCTCAGCTTCATGGAAATTGCTCAGATTTTGAGGTCAAGTTAGGCAGTTGTGCGTTGGGTAATCAAAGCTTTGAGTCAGTAGCTTCATGGACACAGACCAACTTACTGCTGGTGTGGATGTATCAGAGACAGACCCTAGAGTCTGCACACTCCAAAAGGCAGCTGGTAAACAAGGACGTCTGATACCATTATCAGTAGCTGTAGACAGTTTTTAATCGCTGTGTGCCTTCAGCAGCTCAGACATGTACATCCCAACTGCAGCCCACACAGTGCCTCACCTTAGCATGAAATCAGTGTTGGCTCTTGACATGAAGATGTTGGCACAGCCAACAGCATACATCTGTATTTCTAATATCCTGCATACTGGATAAATAGAAACAAATCATGTATACACTCAGTGTAGCTTTCTGCTTCACAAACAGGGAAATCAAGATTATAGTAATAGCTATAAAAACAGGCTAGCTGTAATTTGCCCATTTAGGCAATCTGCGCTCAGGCTGGCCACAAGTCTGCTTTTGTAGCTACAACCTCAGACAGCGGCTGGTTAGACTTAGTGCAATCATTCTTGTGCTTCACCACAAGACCGAGCCTTTAACCTGCCTTGCAGGAAGCTGATTTTCCTGGGAGCCCTGGGCTCTCTCCTTTGCCTTCACCATCTGTGGCATAGGGATGTCCGTCCTTCACCATCCCAGCTTACATCTGCACCGAAGAAAACATGACAAAATGTTTCTAGTTGATGCTAGAAGAGCAGTCTTTTATATTTAAGACTTCCTACTGGATCACTGTGCTTATTTCTGGCTTCTACCCATGTCAAGAAACCTCAGAGCAGAGGTAAGTTTCCCATGGTTCCTGAAAGCAGAAGGATCAGCTGAACACTAAGCCAAATTCACTTTTATCTTAATTTTAAAAAGTATATTATTTTTATTGCAAACACCTTCCATGCCTACTTGCCTTTAGATTTAATCTTTCAAATCCTACTGTTAGCAGCAAGGGATGGATTCAAATAAAGAACTGATCTCTTTTAAAAAAAACATACTTCTGGCTTGAGCAGCCTCTGTGAATTCCTGGGATTTACAGCATTTTGCTAAGCCTTGCTTACAAACAGTGATATAATTGCACTGAACTTGGGATGGCTACAGAGGTAAGGCAGCTGGTTAAAGCTTCTTACCATGGTGACCTCTGCTTCACCACTGTAAAGGCTGATCCAACCCATGTTAACATGCATCCGAACCATCAGAAGCAGCTTAGGCTGGATAACCTCGGTGGATTCTGTCCACAGCTGAGGCTTCCCTGAGTCATCACCCCTTTGCAGCATGCTGTACACGATGAGACAGCTATTGAATTACCAACGTTTTCTGTCAAATGCATTAAGTTAATCCAATCTCAGCCTCCCCTGAAGGTAAGTAATGTGAATTTTTCTCTCGAGGGGTGTTTTTGTGTTAACCACTTGGGTGATGGCTATCTCATACAAGGCAGTTAATTTTCAGTGACAAAAATCCCACCTTGGGTCTGTGTACAAACCAGAAATTTTTAGGGGTAAAAAAGCATGAGCATTCCTGTTAAGAAGACAGCAATGTCATATGAATCACAAACCCTACTTTTCCAGTGGAAGAACATCTCCCCCAAGCAGGTACTCCACCTTTAATCTCTCTGAGCTGATCCTCACAGTAGACATCGGAAAATACATTCAAAAGACAAATCCAGAAGTAAAAGTATCAAAGTTAACTGGTTAATATAAATCTGTAAAAGCTGTGGTTTTACAGTATGTTACAATCTTCTGTACAACACTGAGCACCTTCACATTTCACCCAAACTAAGGTGGTGGTTTCTCTCCCTTGTTAATAGCCCTCACTGTGCCGAGGTGCCAGCTCCCTTCTCTGACACAAAATGATTAGCACAATTAGATTTAATTATGGGCTGTTGGGTCTGACCTACATTAGGTTGAATTTTGTTATTTTTGTCAGACTGACAAAAGGACTCTGCCTTGAAAGTCTATCTGTTTTCTAATTAAATTAGTTTGTTTAATAAGGGATATTACCTTTCCTTAGAAAAGTTATTTCTCTTAATGTTAAGCAATGCATTCACTCACAGAAACATCGTCAGTATTTCATTAACTGAATTCCCACAGACAAAGTGAAGAGCGCATGGAAAAGTGTCACATTGGATACCGCTTTCCTCCCCTTCTTCTTCCCTAGCTAAGCAACGTCCCTGCTTTGGTGCCAAGGAATATGACATTATTAGAGTTTGGGTGCAACTGGCCTGACCTCTCTTCCAGTCCATTTGCTAAGATTGCCCCTCTCTCGAGACACCTTAATCCAGCTCTAATGACATTCAGTGGAAGAGTTGGTGTGATTTCGTCAGCTTTGGTTCATCTCCACTACCCTCCCTAGCAGAAGGGCTTTACAGTACATCTCAGTGAGATGTAGGCTTTCACCACTTCCCATCAAAGCCTTTTCCCACCAGCACAGAGGGGACAGGAGCAGAGAAAAAGCTCCTTGATATAAAATAGCAGAAGTTCTTTTTGCTCCACTCCTCAGTCTATTCCGCAGTTCTTTCAGGCAGGGCGAGTCCTGCCGTTTCACTGCAAATGCTCTGTCTGGAAAATATAGTTCCATTAAACCATCTCCGTGACCATGTTTGACTTCTACTCTACAACTAAATGGGAGTAGATAGTTCCTTTCCCTCAGGAACTTCTGCCTGCCGAAAACTGAGAATCGCTGGGATATGCAGATGAAACGTCTCTTTCTCTCCACCAAGATCTGAAAGCAGAGAGCTCCTTCCCCTTTCGAGTTTCAGGCCAAGGGGCTTCAACGCACACAGAGCAAATGGGAAAATGTGTGATTAGGTAACTCCCAAACTTCAGAAACACCTTCATTTCAAATTCTGACTTCCAGCCATGCACATATTCTTTTCTAACCAGACTCCGAGGCAATTTATTAACAACTCCAGAGGAGTGATATCTGCAGAATCTGTTTTTCAGCTTTTGACAGCTGAGCAGGGCTAATGTTACTATTTCAGAGTGTCACAGCTCGACTAATGTATGTTCTGTGTATTCAATGAAGAAGTGTCCTTTCAGGGTGCAAATGAAATAGTTTATCTGAGGCAAAAACTAAAACGTCCATTTCAATAATTTAGATCAAATGATCAGCACATAGGGGGAAAAAAATACCAAACAGAGGAAATAAAAGCTAGACCGTGTTTTCCAAAGATGATTTTTAACCACAAACTACTTGAAGTTTTAAGCTGTGCCTCTTTTTGACTCTCCTTATTTTAATAGAATGTACAGTATTTAAACCAAAAAAAAAATCTAAGTTAAACACTTCCAATATTCTAATTCTCTAAAATAAAAAAGCGAAGACACTTCAGAGCCTTGAAATCTAAAACACCCAATTCAGGCCTAAGCTCTGAAATGAAGTATTTTAAAAAAGACTTTCAGTATTATATAAAGAAACTTTACAGTGGTGTCCAGGGAAGTAATAAAGGGAATTTTGATCACATTAGGGATGTAAAATGAATGTGAAATCATGGAAGTCTTAACATTGTTCTTGAACTTTCTCAGAAAAGAGGTCTTCCTTGGATGACTGTTACAAGGAGCGTGGAAGAAGGAGTTAGACTAAAGCAGGATTGACATGCATGATGAATTACAGTTCATTAATCCAATTAATGAGTAATTCCAGAAGCTTTAATCCCAGATAAAGCTCCTTATCATAGCTCTGTTGGCTAGTGCTGCACTAAGAGCTCGTCAGCAAATCCATTGTAAATCTCAATTGTATAAAACCTGCCATGCACTGCCATAGCTTTTTTTGGTAATATTTTGTCAAAAAAAAAATTAGAAAACCAGAGAACGGAGTGGTCTCTACCTTTATTTGATGGGATTCACTTTACAAAAGAATTCAAGACATATATAAAAAGACACACAGGCCAGGTGAGTGTAACTTCAAATATTTACAAGCACTCTTGGTTTGGGAGGCAAGCGTATGTTCTCATTTCCAATGTCACCTGCATGCATGATTACTTCATGCATGTCCTATTGACTGATGCGAGTCAATAAAATATGCCAACCTGGTTTTGAAAATAAATTCTGGTCCATTTTTACCCTATTTAACTTTTAATGACACCACCTACAAGTGTGAGGCTTTCTGGACACTTCAGAAATACAATCCTTCCTCAGCAAATCTCACAGGCAAAGAGGGATAAAGAGAGGGAATAAAGAGAGGGAATAATACGGGTTCACACGGTGGTTGACTGCATTCACTGCAGGCAGCACAACAGAATAGAGTGTATAGGAGGGAGTTAAAACAAGCATCTGAACTTCTAACGTGTGCCTACAAAGGTCAAACCATGGACTAAATTCTATAGAGCCGAAAGGAGCCGTGTTTCAGGACTCTTCAGAAAATCAGGAAGACTCTTCTCTCAAGAAAGCAGTTGAAATCCACACCTAATATTCCTGTTGCAGCAGCTCTCTTCCTCCCAGCAGCTAATCAGCTCAAATATTTATTCACTCACTCACAACAGCTGGGCCTTCACCGAGACCCTTCTGAAAATTGTCAGGCTGATGGCTCTGGTTACTGCTGTGCAGTGATTTTGATATGGTGAGTACTTGGCTACTCAACACCACAAACATAAATTCAACTATTTTGATTATGGAGAAGATTTGTAGTATCATGAGAACCCTGCAACACACTCAAAGGTTGCTCCTGACCTCTTTAAGCAGCTATTTCAAATTATTGTCGGCACTCTCATTTAGAAAAAGCTGCATTACCAAGAGACAAGATCCTGCTATGATGTCTGTTTAAGTAAAAGTGCATCCTTTCAACTGTTGTTGAAGTGCCTACTGTGGGGTGATGACAGTTCACACCCAATTACATACTATGATAGATTGATATTTCTCAATCCATGACTTTGAAGCCTTCTGGAATGCCATTACACGACGATCCTTTATTTTAAGGACAAAATGAGATGATAGCAATACACAGGAAAAAGAGTCAGAATTTCATGCATGTCAGAATTAGTTTTTACCAGGCTCTATCTATAGCAGTGCTCCTGAACTGGAAGAAACTTCAGTCACTCCAGTACAGAGAATGCTGCTCAATGGAAACAAGCAACTGCAGAGATTATTGAAGCAGGAACATGATTGTCTCAAAAGGACTTCCACATAAGAAAGGCAACATTACAATTTGAAATCAAAAGCCAAATACCGTTTGTGTGTGCCGATCGATAGAATTTCAGATTTTTGGAGTTTGTGACTACATTGGAAAAAAAGAACTTTGAGGAAGACTCAGTGCATTTCAGTGTTGCAAGGCATTCTATTACAGCTGATAGGATTTTACTCACACATTTGAATCAGTGTTACAAGAGGTATTTAGAATGGTCTTTTATACTGCTACAGCTATAAAACCTTCTCAGTTAACGCCCTGTCTAATTTGAGAGCCCCAGGATACAAGTTCTCTGGGGCTCCTGGCACAGGGACAATCACAATAGGAGAGTGCCAATGGGAAGGAGAGGATGGGTCAAGTGACCCATATGGACCAATCAAAGTGTTCCTTTCCATGGTGCTCAGTATATAAGGGCCCTTAAGAAGAGCCCTGGGACTTTAGTGCAGCTGTGCAAGAAGGACTGTCATTGGCTGTTCCTCCTCTCTCCTTGCACTGATGTTCTGACACTGCAGAGGAGCACTGTTGAGTAGGACAGGTCACCCTCCCCTGCCTCTCTGGATGGGAGGGGTGAGGCTATTCCAGCATGTCCTTTTCTGTTTTTTTTGGACTGTCATCAGGACTTTGAGCTCAGAAGCTCCTGTCTCCTGCTGAGTCCAGTCTTATTTCCTATTTTAACCCCTAGAAGTTTGTTCTAGATCATCCAGAGGGAATGTTACATCCTTCAGAAGACATAACAGCCTATAGAATGGAAATGGACTTGATCCATTTGTCTTGGTCCTGCTGGGTAAATATGATCATGACTGTACAATGTCTATCCAGGAGAAACTGCATCAGAATCAATAACTGACTAATGAGAACAATAATTCCTATATTTGTTTTAATAACGGTCACGGCTGCAAGCATTCAGAAGAATCTCAGGTTAGAAAACAAATTAAAAGGAAAGTAGTCATGAACTTCAGGACCACTCATGCCAGTGTTAGCTGCACACTGCTGCTAATGGGGTTCACACTAGATCCTCAGTGTATTCACACATTGTCGGTTCAACTTTCCAAATGCCAGATTTTCTCAGTCATTCAGCTTTGCAAAATCCAAAGGTTGAGCTGTGAATTGAGGCTCAATCCGTTGGGAAAGGGAGAAGGAAGAGGAGGCTCCCACCTCTGCAAATCCATGATGAAGAGCAGGTGTTCCCTCGTAGCATTTCTGTGAGGTAGGAGCTGCCCTGAGTGCTGGTGGATTTCATAGAATCATGGAATCACAGAACAGCCTAGGCTGGGAGGGACCTTAGAGATCATTTAATCCAACCTCCCTGTCATGGGCAGGGACGCCTCTCAACTAGATCAGGAAACACGTGGGGACTTGCCAGGTCCCACCTTTCATCTGCTTTCTGGGGGTGCCTGAGACACTTCTGTTGCTTTCAGAAGCTTTCACACCTGCAGCTCATGGCCTCCCAGTGCAGCAGCAGCATTAGCATTTTCAGGGATGCAAGAGGAATCACAGAACATATGGCAAATCACAGGAACTGCAAGACTTTGACCTTGAGCGATATAAAAGCCATCGCACTGGATAGCCACAGTGCATTTCATACCTCGAGAGGGAGTGGGGAAGTGAGAGATGGTAAGTGTGTGCACTTAGAGGGGAAGAAATCGAAAAGAAAGTGAAAAACTAAAACTGATAAAAGCACCGGATGAAGACAGAAAGAAGGAAATTCACCAAAAATGACCAGGCTCTTCAACATGGGAAGAAGACAATCATGTTATAGTCTTCCAAGTGCTTTGAAAACCTTATGGACATTTATATTTCTTTTCTTGCACTTTTGAAACCTCAGTGTTAAAAGCTGGAAACAGTTAATCTGAAAGAAGCAAAACAAATCCATTCTCTTCCTATCTTCTGATATACTGCTGCTCGTAAACTTTCTTAAAAAGGGTTTCAGTAACTAAGAAACTTGCCACATGTGCCCTGGTTTGTAAATGGGTAATTAAAGGTAAGAAAGCCTGAATAAAGTAAGACTACTTGATATTTGTATTCAAAGCACTTTGCGAGTATCAGTCAATTGCCTCAATGTACTTCCTTACTGTCTGAAATCCAGCTGAAAAATGCCAACTCGGATAGGTGTTATTAACCCATTTCCCATAGCTGGAATCAGAGACACAGGAGACGTGAGTGGCTCACCCTCACCCTGGCCCACAGCAGTGTGCGGGGCTGAGCTGGAAGTTTTAATATCTCCAGTCACAAAAAGGCTCCTGCTACTCACATAACTCAATTTTTTTCTTATGGTAATTATAATAAAAAGATTTCTCCTTTATGGCATCCTACTTTTAGCTCAGTGTTTCCCTCCACCACTGACTCTCCACTGGGTCAGGACAAGAATATCTGTGTTCTTATAATTAGGCTCCCATTTTTTTTAGGTGAGCTTAAGCTGAGCTGTGGGAGGACAGAGGTATGGTCTGGTGATATTTATCAGTATCAGTTGTCAGCTTACAAAGCATTATGTGATGTACGTGTCCAGCTTTCACTGTTTGCACTGCTGGCAGATTGTATGATTCCTCTTTATTGCCTTTTGGCTTTTTCCCTTAAAAACAAACAAACAATCTACTGCTCCCCAGAGAAGGACAGGTAGTGGGTTTTACATCCAATAACGAGCCAAAAAGAAATCCATTCTGGGACACTCATTTTTACACTGATGCTGATTGTAGCAACAGTACTTCTCTTCTACGAGCAGGCTGCTGTCACTACTAAAGCATTATGTATGTTATCTGCTGTGTATAGTTAAATCATATTTTATTTATGGTATTTTTCCTGATGACAGCTCACTTTGTGCCCAGGCAAAAGTATTTTGGAACCAGAGGAAGATTAGTTGTTTTGAGTTCACTATCAGAGGGTACTATACACTTTTTTCTCCCCATCTATGCAGGCAACAATGTCCAAGGAATATTTGGATCTCCCTGCCCGGATGCCAGCCAAGACTCTTCTAATGAGAGGTTTTAAATAGTTAAATAAAACGGATTCAGATTTTTCAGAGTAGTTTCTAATATATGGCACATCACTTTTTCTTGAATATCATGGTGATGAGAGCCTCCTGTTAAAGTCTAAGGATGAAATATCTAAAAATGACTAAGTCACCTTGAAAGTCATGTCTTCCTGAGTCAATAGGGCTTATGCACATTAATTAGTGTTTTTCAAATTCTACTCTTAATATTTACCAAAGCAGAAAAGCTTTCCTTCAGTCAGTCAAGGGCAGGATCGGCCAGCCTGTGACTGTTAACATATTTGCCTTTATCATGTTGTTTGGGGGTTTTTTTTGCATATGTGATTTAATCTGAAAAAATGCATTTAGTATTTTGTTAAAGAAAGCTTCATTGAAAACATTTGTTTATTATAACTTCATTTGAAAATACACCTATGAATAGCAGCTTTTATTGCTAGCATTACAGGGTAGCTGCTTCTCATCAATGATAGAAATATGAGATAAAGGACACAAAAATATGATTTATTAGAAGGGGCATTAGGTCAAGGGTTACGAACGCAGCTAGTTAAATTTTATGAGTTATGATCATAACCAAATCCTAATTTTAACATGTTTGAAAAAAAAATTGTTTTCACTGCATTTAATAAAAAAGCTCTGTGATGAATAGCTTGGTTAAGCTTTACATTTATTCACTTCTTGTTAATAAGAGTGGAATGTCTGGTAAATATTAATAGAGAGCAGAGAGAAGATTTTAACAGCAGTATGTATTTTGTTGTTAAATTATTTCAGAAGTCTCATAGTCAGGAACACTGGAGATTAGAGTAGACAACACACTCAGGAAACAAAAGGCAAAATAGTCTTGTGCTAATAGAAAAGTGAGCAGGATGAATGTTTTCCATTCTCTGTAGTGTTTTTATGCTAGGCCAGTAAGTCATTGCTATCAGAGTATAGAGAAAACCTCTTTTTGAACTTTTGCTGTTACATTTTAGCTGCCTTCCATGAGTCTTTCAGTATTATTTCATTAGATTAAATGATGGCATGATTAGAGGTTTTAATGACTGATAAACAAAGTGAATAATTTTAAATAAGGAATTCTAATATATTTTTTATTTACCTAGATAAAGGTTAATCGTACTGTATTTGTTGACTTTGAAGACAAATAACCTTGTCAGGGGATGCCTAATTGCCAACCAATACCATATGTGCTTGCAGAGTTTGAAATATGCACTTGTATTCATAAAGGTAACTCAAGCCCGGAGCCAACTCTCCACGCACAGCCAAATTTCTATTCTGTGGTAGAACTTGCCTGCCTGGCTCTTCTGGGGACTTGAATTACTGCTTGGATGAAATGAACTGAGTCGTTTCCACCAGATGAAATAGAAATTCCAGCTGTGAGGGACTTCTGAAATGTAACCTTTTCCCAGCAGAGCTGACTCCAAGGGCTAGTTCAGATTTTCTCTCCCCGTAGGGGCGATAAGCTTTTGTGAACCACTGATTGCGCTCTAGCAGAGGCTACGCAAAGAACGACACTGGTTTGCTTCTGTCTTATAGAAGATGTTGGTTAGAACATGCTAAACATCAGATGGTCCATAACCAAAGCAGTATGTTGCAATGCCCAGCAAGGGCTGGCAATGCATCCAGGACAAATATAACTTGTTTACGCATTTAATTTGGCTTAGGACACTACTTTCTGCTGCTTCCCTTGATCATTACTGAATTTCAACATGTTATCGCTAGCAATCCAAGTTGAAGAGTAAGAGGTATCCTTGCATGAGTATTTTCAGCAAATATTTTTTAAGTATTAAGAAGATAATTTTTAAGTATACTCTCTTCTGTCCAAAGACCAGCGAGATGTTGGAAATTATATTTCCTCATCTCATTATTTAACATAGCTAATAGTTTCTGAAGACTTTAAATGAGCAACAGTCAAGTCATGATCTTGCTTAACTTTATGGACATAAGGAGCAGATACACTGCCACTGCATGAAAACAAGCATATAAATTCAAGCACACACATTGTGCACATTCATGTGCATAAATTCACTTTAATCTTGACAGCTTTTAATGGTATTAAGGATCACCAGCTTGTATGGGGGCTGGTTCTCAGAATGCCATCAGGAAATAATCATCTTTGCTTTAGACTGCAGTATAAGGCCACTGATTTCCCAGTACAGTAGTAGTATTTTAAGCCATGCCTCGTAAATACTTTTTTCTCTTGTGTCACACACATACAAGTGGTATTATTGATATCTTCATACATTTAGTTATTGCCAGTCACTCTGACATATTGCTTTGCTGTATTTGATTTTTTAAAATAAGTATTTATGTAGTTATGAATGGAGTAGCTACATATAAACTTTAAATCAAATCATATTGATCTGATAAAGGTAGATCTCAGCACTAGTATTATCCTATTGTTGTGTTGGTGACAACTGAAAAAGTTTTATCAAAAAGGAAGAAGAAAACTGCTCTCAAGCTCCTACTCTTGCATTGGCAGCAGATCAAGAACAGTTACCTGAGACAGAAACATTTATTAAAAGTCAACTTATATTGAAAATATATTTGATAGCATCCAAAAGTCTTTTTATAAACATATTCCAGCATCTTCCATTTATATCAGTTGCAGATTTTGAATCAAAGGAAATTAGAGGAGTTATGAGTAAGACCCAGATTGAAAGTTGCAAACCCAGAAGAGTTTGGGGCTGAACACAAACCAAAGTAAACACTTGAGGATTTCCAGGTCCCCAAGACAGCCTCTGAATAGTTTAATGAGGAACCTAAGGCCCAGCTGTTGCCCATGCTGCCATCATGTCTAAGTGGTTTTATATCACAGTGCAGGCAGGACCAGGGGAGCCTGGAAGTGCCAGTTGAAGGAACATCTACTCCAGCCTGTCTGAAGCAAGATAATCACCAAGACCAAATTAGATCAGCCAGACTAAAGTCTTGGAAAACCTCTGGAAGAGGAGCTGCAGTCCACTTCTGCTGCAGAAGCAAGTGAGATGGCTGGACAACCTCAAGTCTGTGCTCAGGCAGCAGGGAAATAAGGGTAAACAGAAATGTATTTCAGAGCACTTCTGAGACTCCTCAGAGGTAGACAGAGGTGGTCACCAGAGGCCATCAGCCACATTAACACAAGAACATACACGAAGCGTTCAAAGAGCTCCAGGTTTGCTAAGGAAATGAGGAAATGAGTTCAGTGCCCACTTCAGGCTGAAAACATTTACACCTCCCAGTCAGTATCTCTCAGCAGAGCCTCAACAACTTGACCAGCCTATTACTTGTGGGTTAACAGGAATGACTTTATTCCCTCCTGTTGAGAGTGTGCAGCCCACACCAGATTAATGAGAGCAAATACACAGACCAGAGAAAAACAGGTTTCCAAGTCTCCTTCACTGTTACATTATAGCTGACAGCTTAAGCCTCTTGCGATGAGCTAACCACAGCCTTTTTATAAATCATGTCTTTTTCTCACTAACTACTTGCATTAAAATTAATAAAAATGTAAAGAGAAGGTCTTAGATTAATTAGCAATAGAGCATAGACGGCGCTTTTATTATCTGTAGATTTTAGGCAGTTGCAAGATCTCTGTAGCAGGGACGCCTCATAGTGCGTATATATATGTATATATATGTGTGTATATAGAATTGTATATATATGTATGGTTTGACTGAAGCAAAAGGCCAAGTGACTACTCCAAAACTACAGCCACCCCAAGGCTCAGCTGGGTACCAGGGCTTACTTCATCCACTACACCACACAAGCTCCTCACATCACACAGCCTCCCCCAGGGCAATGATAGAAGATGACACTGAGATTGCCATTTATTTTTCTCTACTAAAATAATGTGAGGTAGTATTTCTTACATTCTAGTTTTAATTTAGAAAGCTTCTAGGCTGAGGATGCTACACAGACAGGATATACCATAGAAATACCTGAATAAATATGTAATACTTAAGTTTGAAAGCCATTTTTTGAGGAAGACAGACTATCCTGGTTTTGCCATCAAATCAGAGACAGTCATAGCTGGTGGAGGCTAGAAGACCTGATGGTGAGAATACCTACATTTTTTGTAGGCTAATCACATTTTTCAAGTACAAATGTTGAGGCACTTTGAAAGTGAATTGCATATAAGCAATTTAAATAAATTAAGATATGTAGCTTATTCATATCCCAGTAATTTTTAATGTCATTGATAGCATATCACATGGATTGCTCTTCTAAGACAGGTGAATTATCAGAGAGATGGCTATCTATTACAAATACTTTTCTTGTAACATGCTAGGTTTCCTGAAGGTTAGCCATGCTGTAATTCGAGTGACTGTTGCAAACATTAGAGATTTCTATCCTGTACTACTACTATTACAAGAACTGCATAAATACTCAACCTTTGACTCTTAGTTTTCATAGAATCATAAAATACCAGGTTGGAAGAGATCTCAAGGATCATGTGGTCCAATATTTCTTAGCAAAAGCACAGTCTAGGCAAGCTGGCCCAGCACCCTATCTAGCTGAATCTTAAGTGTTCAGTGCTGGGGAAACCACAACTTCCCTGGGGAGATTGTTCCAATGGCTGATTGTTCTCACTGTGAAAAATTTCACTCTTGTGTCTAATCAGAATCTTTTAGCCATTACCCCTCATCCTTTCCAGGTGACTCCCTGTAGAAAGAGTCTCCATCATCTTCGTGGCCACCCTCATGGAATATGATGATAAAGTCTCCCCTAAGTCTGCTTTTCTCAAAGCCAGTTCTCTCAGCCTTTCCTCACATGGCAGGCTTCCCAGTCCTTGGATCATCTTTATGGCCCTTCAGTGGACCCTCTCCAGCCTGTCCACCTCTCTGTTGTAGAGCAGGCACCAAACCAAACCTACTACTCCAGGTGTGATCTCACTAGTGTTGAGTAGAGTGGGATAATGACTTCACTATCTCTGCTGGTGATGCCCTTGTTGCTGCAGCCCAGCCTCATGTTGGCTTTCTTTGCCAGAGCAGCACACTGATCACTCATCTTGAGCTGGTTGTCCACCAGCACCCCCAGTTCCCTTTCCACAGAACGGCTCCCCAGCCAGGTAGATCCCAGCCTGTGCTGCTCTCCTGGATTGTTTTCCCATGTGGAAGATCTTACACTTGTCCTTGAACTTCCAGCCTATCCAATCTTCCTGCAGGGCGGCTCTCCCTTCCAAATTGTGTGTCACCAGCACTGATACATCAACTACTATATTTTGGAAATCAGAGAAGTGACTTTTCCCATTCATTGAAACTACAAGGTGAAATGACTGAGAGGTTAAATTCCAGTTTGAACTGCAAGTCAAGTGAAACAAGGAAAAATTTTGCTTTGATGAGTCAGATTTAAGAATGTTGCTGTAATGAAGGATAATTATGATGACGGAAATTAGGGACAGAATTACGATAATTGAAAACTCTGTTGTGGCAGATATTAAAAGACCCTGGAGTTCTGGGGCTGTTAAATATTAACATTAAAATTCTAGTAATTAGAAATACTTGACAAAGGATGGGTGAACATTTAGTAGAACAAAACCTTAACTATTACTTTCTGATAATCCTCTTAAATTGCACACTCTATTACACATTTAAGTCTTCTGTGACTGAGGCTGCTTGATGGCGTAGTTGGTTTCCAGCATCTAAAACTTCCATCTTACTGCTTCAGAAATAGATATAACTAAGGAAAAAAAAAAAAAAAGATTAAAAACCCCTAGGAAACCTCTTGTACTTCAGCCCATTGCTCTAATCAAGCACAAGTCAGATATTTAAAGGTCTAATTCCCATGAAAGTTAGTTTGTGACTCTGTTCTTTGCATTATAAAAGCGAAATTTCCTAATTTCTATATACCTGTCTAAAGTTTACTTCAGTCAGACCTTGTGGCTGTACGGTATGCACTAATTCCACTTTCTTTAGTGATCTTTTTGGGTGCTTTTTCTCTAAGATACAGAACTGCTTATGTTTTCTACTTTGAGACATCTCCTTTGTTTCTTTTTCCTTGAGTTACATGAAAAGCTGCTTTCTGATGATCCATGTAGAAATCAAGTGCAGTAGAAGGTCATCCAAAAGACCAAGGACACGTATGATCCAAATACTATTTTCCTACTGCAGTACACCGAGGTAATTAGGTAAGACTTGTTTGGCTTATGAATTATTTTAGGCAATTTGAAACTGAAGTGATTTGAAAACTGGAGCACAAGAAAAAAATAGCTAGAGCCAACTTAAGAGAATTTACCACTTGACCAGCAAGTAGCTCCCATCATTTTAGGGGCAGGATGGGGTCCAACCTCGTAAACTCACAATCCTGGCAGCCTTGGTGAAGAAGTCATTGTGTCCATAGCAACATGCTGCAGTGTGAAGCATTTCTGCACCTCTTCAGCTTCCATCCTGGCACTGCTGGGGACACAGAGCAGCTGTGCATGACTGATCCTGTTTATGTCACCACTATTTTAACTCCACATTACAAACCTTGTTTCCCCTGCAAACAGCATCTGCTCTCTGAGTGACATGTTTTTAATGTGCTGATTTATCATTGTCAGATACAGGATTTTTATTGCTGAAATTTGAATATTGTATTTAAGGCACTTTTGTGATTACAGATGTTTTACATATAAATTGCCTTATATTACAAAAAAATGTATTCTGTACTTCTCAGGCAGTCTCATTCTCATATATTTCACATTTTTATGCCTTACTCTGCACAGCCAAGGGAGTGTAAATGGCTGTCTGCTTGGGATAACCTCAACCCAGGCTCCAGTGCTGTGTTAACAACTGTCCCTTGATCATGCATGGGCCGTGATGGTTTAGGAAACATGTTGTAAACATAAGTTTGGGTCCTACTCACAGATTTCAGCAGTATCTACACTGTGGGTGATGCAAAATTCAGAGATTACCAGAGGCTGCAAGTTCACCATCATCTCCATCCACCCTGTCTGGAGGTAACTAATGGAGGCCCAGGCAAAGCAGTGAGCTGCTGACTTGGAGCCACCTCTACAGTCCCCTAGAATGGGAATAAAGGCATGTGGGACCTCTGTGAGGCAGTGCAGTGGAGGAACACTCCTCCTTGGAAGCTGTCAGGCACCAAAGGGTGGTGAGAGCAGTTTGAGTCCAACCTTTGGCACCTCTCAAAGGGAATGGCACTGTGGCAGACAGGTTTGCAGCCACACTCTCTCAGTGAGATCAGCTGCTGTTTGGTTTGCAGTCCATGATACCGAGAAGCTGCCAGTCTGCTGTGCAAACAGCCTGCTGTGCAACGTGTCTCTGTGGTGGCCAGGACAAGCAGGACACAGCAGCAGAGTGGGACCAGCTGGCTGGAGGGTGTCCAGTCTGGACTTAACTCCCACTTGCATCTAGCTATGGGTCTGTCTGGACTGCTGGCCACTACAGCTGTGAAAAGTGCTTGATTCATGACCAAAGAGCAGAAAAAAAATAGCATTAGCAAAAGTACATTGGCCTATGCTGAACTCTACTGTAAGTCATTAAGATCATTAAGAGTGCTCATTTCAAAAGTTGCTTGGACTCCTAGGTCTTGCAAAAGGTGTTGCCATATCCAAGAAACAGGTTTGGTCCTAAACTTTTCTAGATATAATGTTCATAATCTATTAGTAGCATTTTCTTAGCATTATAATATGGAAACACTGAGACCTAAACAAGTATTACAAATTTCCACACTTGCTGGCATCAGAAAAATTACTTACATCACATTTCAGATTTTGAGTTCACATAAAGAATTCATGAAGATACACACCAGCTAATGAAATATATGGTGCAACTCAAAGCACGCATTGAAACACATCATACCTCAAATATGAGCTAGTCTCCAGGTGTTGTGTCAGGCTGATTATCATCAGCTGAGCAACCAGATTTCTGAAACTGCCTTTGGATGATCATTTCCAGCTGATGACTAACCATGACACACTGAAACGACTACAATAGTTTTTAAAGTGAGCAAAAAAGATTAAGTATAACCTGATTTAGTGCCAGTAGGGAGAGAATCCACTCTAAAAATGTTATTTCCCCCCCTCCAGCTCCCACCTAAAGGGAAAAACACCATGAAATCTGTCATGGGGTTTACAACTCCTTTGTGGGATCTTACTCCATGAGAGCCAAAGAGCCAGGAGCTGAGCTGCCGAGTTTCTAGATGTGGCCAGTAGCCTGAAGGAAAAGGACATAATACAGAAGGCAAAAAAATAGATGCCAGAGAGTCAGCAAATCTAATGAACTATCTGCTTAAGAGGGCACAGTGGACAAAGAAGAATAAACATGAGAGCTGAAAAAGAAAGGAACAGGATATTGCTGGTAAACAGCATCCCACTCAAGCAGCAGCAAAGACTGGAAATCACAGAAGGAGGTAATTACACTCCCAGACCAGGGCTGGAGAGTAGTTTGCAGCAGACCAAAATTTCTGGAAAAGACACCCTTAGAACAAATATTTCTTCATGCTTGTGAGAAAGGGCCCTTCCTCCTGTCACCAGCATTTCCATCAAGGCAATTGTAAGAATGTTAATAATATATATATCTAAAATTTTTTTTTCTACAAGAAGGAATACCACGATGCTGTGGGAAATAACCCCTAAGTGCAACTCCAAGAGCTGTGAAATCCTCCAGCAGCTTTTCCCATGGTTGCTCTGTGCAGCCTGGCTGCTTCCCAGGGAGTGCAGAGCAGAAGTACCTGAAATCACACCACCATCTACTGGGCACCCGTTCATACAGCGAACAGAGAGTTCGTACGGAGAAGGAACTATGCACAGCTCCCAGCCACAGCTTCTTTGGTACGTGCTAGAACATGCCTGGTAAGCCCTCATCACATAATCCTTCATTATTTTTAGTATTAGTGTTGACCGATGCTTTTCCAGGCTGTTTTCTGTGTAAGACATAAATAGATACATAATAAAAACTGACTGCCTTGCATGGCACAAGGAGGGAAATGGAGAACATTTTCATGGCATTTCTGTGCAGGGAGCTGCACCAGTACAGCAGCTGTGCCCTGTAAAAGACATATTAATTTGATTCCCATCAGGACTGATACTATTTGCTTTTCCAGATCTGTTTTTAGGTCACAGGCAGTTGCACGCATTGAGCCTGCAAAGCAGAAACCTAGAAATAGCAACGTCCACTGACAAGTTGAGATGCATGCCATGGCCAGATGTGGGAAACAGCATGTGACAAAACCCCAGAAATTATTCTTGCAAGAAGTATAAATGCTGCAGGATTTCTTGCTCTTGGGTGCATTAGGCTTACTGTAGCCTCCTTCTATGCTTATTTCCGATGCAAATCATTTCCAGTAACCATGTGGGTTACCTGCGATACAGAGGTATTCTACAAAAATGAGTTGGAGGCACAAGTCTATCAACTCAGCTAACATGGTTAGGGCAAATAATTTTCTATAGCCTAAGGCACAAACAAAGATGATGTGGCTGGTATCACAGGGAACAGTTTTGCCTCCCCGCTCCCCCCTCCCGGCACCAAATGACCAAACTTGCTAATGACTGGCTCAGCAAAGAAGAGTTTTCACAGCAGTCAGAAACAAGGCTAAAGCATATATCCATTAATGTGAGGAGACAATCTGTTACTGTCCCCTAAATTAGGATGAGTAACAGCCTCCACATGAAAGACCATGAAATTTCTTCCTTCTGCAGAGGAAGGACTGCTGGAGCTATCCAACATCCCCTCAGTCCATCGGCCCCTGGACAAAGTTACAAAAGCTGTTAATGCCTCCAGCTATTTCAGACCCCCACGAGGTAAAAGAAAAAAATAAGGATGAAGTCATTAAGCCTCCTCCTGTTCCTGGTAGGTGTTACCAAAATGTAAAAAGCTTTCCTTTTCGGGAAGAAATGTCCAGAGGAGTTGCAATCGGCTACCTGGGCTGTAAAGGTTTGCCTGGAGGCAGGACAGTGCCACACACAAGGACACACTGGCAGGTAAGGATCGTGAGGCTCGATGGAGAATTTGGCCATTTTGTTACAGGATACCTGGAGACCAAAGGAACAGCGGCCAACGCAGGGCTAAGGATAGGCATAAGCTGAGGCAAAGTCCTGTAGCGATGTTGGCATAGGCAGGACTGCAGCATCCCTGCTGGGCGCCTTACTAGGGCTTTCTCTGGTAAAGATGAGCGCAACCAGAGCCAAAAAAGACTCTCTAGGGATATTTAAGGTGTTGTTTCTTCCTGGGTGACTTTTAGATTAGATTTTGTCTAATATCAACATTTATTTATTTTTTTTTTACAGATGAATCGTGGTAAATCCCTAGACTAAAAAAAAAAAACCAACAAAACAAGCCTTCTAATATTTATTTACTTATATTTACATATAAATGAACATTAAAAGCATCAGATAGCCAAGGTGCATTTTCTCTGTCAGTAGCAGAAGCAACAGTAGATCCTGTGTGTTTATTATGATTAAATATTATCGGTGTCTGTCACACATGAATGAAGCCGTACCAGGAGATCATTGTGTATCTTACACAGAAAGAACTTAGAAGATAATATTTTTATGCATTTTTCAAGCCTGTTACCCACCCCTAAGCTATTTGCTGGTTTATGTCAAGGTGTCTCTATAGTCCCTGAGATGTATTTGCCTCAGCACAGTTTCTAACTCTATGCAGACAACGTACTCGGCAAGCTTGAATGAAATTTCTAAGTTCAGCAGAACTATGTAGGAATTATTTTCAATAGGACAACTGAGAGCAATCACATTACTTAATATCATAATGTCAAACGAGAGATTATTGTAATATTGCCAAAATATTTTTCAAATAATGTATGGAGAATATCTTCTCAGTTCTGTTGCGAAATGACCACATGAACACCTGGGATCCTGTATTTTTTGACCTGAATGACCTTCAAGCTGTGATAACTCTGCATAATTGACACATGTGAGTAAAGGAAGGGTATTGCTTCTCCTCATGACGCTGCTTCAAAGAACATCACATGGGGTAAGGAGATATTTTAGCACAGTATTGCAACTGGATCATCTTAAATAGTTCTGGGCGCTCCGCAATTGCTTACTTGCAAATATCACGTGCCAGAACTTTTTTCTGATGTGAAGTATGCTATTTATTCTGAAATGCCAGTTTAGCTCTGCCCTCCTTTTTATATTAAGGCAAGCTGCTTTAGTTAAGCCATGAAAACATTCTTTACTGGGAATACAAACACTAATAAAGTTATTGGTGCAGTAAATTATATTCTTTTGTATAGAGATCAAGTAACTCAGTACTTTAGGAAAAAAAACCAAAACAATACAACCTGAATCGTGAGTCCATTAGCAGCAGCAACAAATCTTTTCTGGCTCTAGAGGAAGAATTAATTATTTACATGTTTCTCATTAACTTTTTACCTACTGTTAACAGTAGGTTTTAAAAAGAATTCTCTTCTGTCTGTGATCAAAGTTTTCAACAAGCCCATTTACAAGCAGTATATTTAGTCATTTTTAATTATTTGCAGTCTATCACAAAGTGACATTTGCAATTTGTAAGCATTGCTGAAACACTGCAGGTATTCCAGAAATTCCTTACAAGTCTTCTTGAGTAGCCAATGCTTTTACTCACTCCCCTTGATATGCTGCTGAATCTTCTGTTAATATATCCGATACCATGTGCAGCTTGTCTTCACCTTACAAAATCATAGCAAATCTCATGAAAGACTTGAAGCTGTCTGTAGCCTTATCCATGGAGCTGATGGACATTATCTGGAGTTGTATCTCTGCTTTAGCACAGCCTGGTAGTACTGTCAGTGGGACTTAGGGCAACTGAATTTGGATCAATATTGTTATTTTAGGACAAAATCCCAATCCTTTTCCAGCTAAACCTGTAGTCAGTTTTGGCAAGGCAGACTCAGAGAAACTTGTCATAAAATGATCTTCATGGTTACTCTGAAAATATCTTACCAAATAGGGAAAATCCTCAAAAATTTCAATTTAAAAAATAGGCAAAATTTTACTGTCTCTTGGCAACATTTTGTCTCATTTGGATCTTAATCTAGAGAAAGACAGAACATATTCAAAGATATTTCCATTTATTTTATGAGTTACTGAACCAATTGACTGTCATGAGCTTGTGAGTCTAAATCCCTTACCAATTAATTCACCTTCTAAACAATATATTTTTTTT